>NW_027047882.1:0-12257 GCF_025399875.1 Dalotia coriaria | reverse complement strand
GGCTTTTTTTTGCCCACTTTTTAGTTTAACGGTTTGCTTGGGAAAATTTTTTATTATTCTTTTTTTATTTTTTAATCGCTTTTGAACGTTTTCCCAACGATCAAAATGCGAAAATCTTATTTTAAAAACAGCCGTTTGAGCGTTAATCTGCGTTTAACGCGTAAAACGCAATAAAACGACGAATTTTTTTATTATTGTTTTATTAATTCCCGTCATTGAACGATTTCAACATCTAAAATGCTTGAAAATGCTTATTTTAGCAAAACAACCCGTTTTGAGCTTTAATCTGCGTTTAAACGCGTAAACACATAAAACGACGAATTTTTATTATTCGTTTTTATTAATTTGCTCATTTGAACGATTTCAACGATCTAAATTTGAAAATGCTATTTTAGCAAAACAGCCTTTTTGAGCTTTTATTCTGCGTTTTAACGCGTAAAAAGCATAAAACGACAAAATTTTTTTATTATTCGTTTTTATTAATATTGCTTTATTTGAACGATTTCAACGATTAAAATGCTTGAAAATTTATTTTAGCAAAACAGCACGTTGAGCTTTATTCTGCTTTTTTAGCGGTAAACAGCATAAAAACGACGAAATTTTATTATTCTTTTTTATTAATATTGCGTCTTTTGAACATTAAACGATCTAAAATGCTTGAAATGCTTATTTTAGCAAAACAGCACGTTTGAGCTTTTATCTCGTTTTAACGCGTAAAACACATAAAAACGATGAAATTTTTATTTTTTTATTTTTAATGCGTCTATTTGAACGATTTAAACGATCAAAATGCTTGAAAATGCTTATTTTAGCAAAACAGCACGTTTTGAGCGTTAATCTGCGTTTTAACGCGTAAAACAGCAATAAAACGACGAATTTTTATTATTCGTTTTTTATTAATATTGCGTCATTTGAACGATTTCAGCGATCTAAATGCTGAAAATGCTATTTTAGCAAAAAACACGTTTTTGAGCTTTTAATCTGCGTTTTAACGCGTAAAACACTAAAAAACGAAATTTATTTTCGTTTTATTAAATTTGCTTCTATTTGAACGATTTCAACGATCTAAAAATGCTGAAAATGCTTATTTTAGCAAAACAGCACGTTTTGAGCTTTTATTCTGCGTTTTAACGCGTAAAACACATAAAAACGACGAAATTTTTATTTTTCCCGTTTTTATTAATATTGCGTCTATTTGAACGATTCAACGTCTAAAATCTTGAAAATGCTTATTTTAGCAAAACGCCGTTTTGAGCTTTATTCTGCGTTTTAACCGTAAAACAGCATAAAAACGACGAATTTTTTATTATTCGTTTTTTATTAATATTGCGTCTTTTGAACGTTTCCGATCTAAAATGCTTGAAAATGCTTATTTTAGCAAAACGCTTTTGAGCTTTAATCTCGTTTTAACGCGTAAACAGCATAAAAACGATAAAATTTTATTATTCGTTTTTATTTTAATGCGTCTATTTGAACGATTTCAGCGATCAAAATGCGAAAATGTATTTTAGCAAAACAGCACGTTTTTGAGCGTTAATCTGCGTTTTAACGCGTAAAACACAATAAAACGACAATTTTATTATTCGTTTTTTTTAAATTTGCGTCCATTTGGAACGATTTCAACGATCTAAAATGCTTGAAAATGCTTATTTTTAGCAAAACAACACGTTTTGAGCTTTTAATCTGCGTTTTAACGCGTAAAACAGCATAAAAACGAAAATTTTTTTATTATTCGTTTTTATTAATATTGCGTCTATTTGAACGATTTCAACGATCCAAAATGCTTGAAAATGCTTATTTTAGCAAAACAGCACGTTTTGAGCTTTAATCTGCGTTTTAACGCGTAAAACAGCATAAAACGACGAAATTTTTATTATTCGTTTTTATTAATATTGCGTCTATTTGAACGATTTCAACGATCTAAAATGCTTGAAAATGCTTATTTTAGCAAAACAGCACGTTTTGAGCTTTTAATCTGCGTTTTAACGCGTAAAACAGCATAAAAACGACGAATTTTTATTATTCGCTTTTTTATTAATATTGTTTATTTGGAACGATTTCAACGATCTAAAAATGCTTGAAATGCTTATTTTAGCGAAACAGCACGTTTCTTTAATCTGCGTTTTAACGCGTAAAACAGCATAAAAACGACGAAATTTTATTATTCGTTTTTATTAATATTGCGTCTATTTGAACGATTTCAACGATTCAAAATGCTTGAAAATGCTTATTTTAGCAAAACAGCACGTTTTGAGTTTTATTTGCGTTTTAACGCGTAAACAGCATAAAAACGACGAAATTTTATTATTCGTTTTTATTTATTGCGTCTATTTGAACGATTTCAACGATCTAAAATGTTGAAAAATAGCTTATTTTAGCAAAACAGCACGTTTTGAGCTTAATCTGGCGTTTAACGCGCAAAACAGCATAAAAAACGACGAAATTTTTATTATCTGTTTTTATTAATATTGCGTCTATTTGAACGATTTCAACGATCTGAAATGCTTGAAATGCTTATTTTAGCAAAACAGCACGTTTTGAGCTTTATTCTGGCGTTTTAACGCAAAAACAGCATAAAACGACGAAATTTTTATTATTCGTTTTATTTTATTGCGTCTATTTGAACGATTTCAACGATCTAAATGCTTGAAAATGCTTATTTAGCAAAAACAGCACGTTTTGAGTTTTAATTTGCGTTTAACTCGTAAAACAGCATAAAAAACGACGAATTTTTTATTATTCGTTTTTATTAATATTGCTTCAATTGGAACGATTTCAACGATTCAAAATGCTTGAAAATGCTTATTTTAGCAAAAACAGTTAATGTTTTGAGCTTTAATCTGCGTTTAACGCGTAAAACAGCATAAAACGACAAATTTTTTGGCTATTCGTTTTTTATTAATATTGCGTCCATTTGAACGATTTCAACGATCTAAAAATGCTTGAAAAATGCTTATTTTAGCAAAAACAACACGTTTTGAGCTTTAATCTGCGTTTAACGCGTAAAACAGCATAAAAAACGACGAATTTTTATTATTCGTTTTTATTACTATTGCTTCTATTTGGAACGATTTCAACGATTTAAAAATGCTTGAAAATGCGTATTTTAGCAAAACAGCACGTTTTGAGTTTTATTCTGCGTTTCAACGCTTAAAACAGCATAAAAAAACGACGAAATTTTTATTATTCGTTTTTATTTTTATTGCGTCTATTTGAACGTTTCAACGATCTAAAATGCTTAAAATCGCTATTTTAGCAAAACAGCGTTTTGAGTTTTAATCTGCGCTTTTAACGCGTAAACAGCATAAAACGACGAATTTTTATTATTCGTTTTATTAATATTGCTTCTATTTGAAGGGTTCAACGATCTAAAATGCGAAATGCTTATTTTGCGAAACAGCACGTTTTGCGCTTTTAATCTGCGTTTTAACGCGTAAAACAGCATAAAACGACTAAATTTTATTATTCGTTTTATTCAATATTCGTCTATTTAGAACGATTTCAACGATCAAAATGCTTGAAAATGCTTATTTTGCAAAACAGCAGTTTTGAGCTTTATTCGCGTTTTAACGCGTAAAACAGCATAAAAACGACGATTATTCGTTTTTATTTTATTGCGTCTATTTGAACAGTTTCAACGATCTAAATGTTGAAATGTTTTATTTTACAAACAGACGTTTTAAGTTTAATCTGCGTTTAACGCGTAAAAAGCATAAAACGACGAAATTTTTTATTATTCGTTTTATTAATATTGCGTCATTGAATTTATTTCACGATCTAAATGCTTGAAAATGCTTATTTTAGCAAAACAGCATGTTTTGAGCTTAAATTCTGCGTTTTAACGCTGTAAAACAGCTAAAACGCGAAATTTTATTATTCCGTTTTTATTTTTCGTCTTATTTGAACGATTTCAACGATCTAAAATGCGAAATCTATATTTTAAAAACAGCATCGTTTTGAGCTTTAATTTGCGTTTTAACTTGTAAACAGCATAAAACGCAATTTTATTATTCGTTTATTAAATATTGCTTCAATTGGAACGTTTTCAACGATCTAAAATGCTTGAATCTTATTTTACAAAACAGCACGTTTGAGTTTTAATCTGCGTTAACGCGTTAAGCTAAAACCGTTGAAATTTTATTATTCGTTTTATTAATGACGTCTTTTGAGATTTCAATGATCTAAAATGCTTGAAAATGTTATTTTACAAAAAAACACGTTTGAACTTTTAATCTGCGTTTTAACGCTAAAACGCTATAAAATGAAGTACATTTATTACGTTTTTATTAATATTGCTTCTATTTAAACGATTTCAACGATCTATACGTTGAAAATGCTTATTTTAGCAAAACAATTTGAGCTTTAATTGCGTTTTAACGGTTAAAACAGCATAAAAAACGACGAAATTTTATTATTCGTTTTTATTAATATTGCGTCTATTTGAACGATTTCAACGATCTAAAATGCTTGAAATGCTTATTTTAGCAAAACAGCACGTTTTGAGCTTTAATCTGCGTTTAACGCGTAAAACAGCAAAAACGACGAATTTTTTATTATTTGTTTTTTTATTCGTTTTGCTACTATTGCTTCTATTTAAACGATTTCCAACGATCTATAATGCTTGAAAATGCTTATTTTAGCAAAACAGCACGTTTTGAGCTTTTAATCTCGCGTTTCTTTAACGCGTAAAAACAGCATAAAAAATGACGATTTTTTATTATTCGTTTTTTATTAATATTTCTTCTATTTAAACGATTTCAACGATCTAAAATGCTTGAAAATGCTTATTTTAGCAAAACAGCACGTTTTGAGTTTTAATCTGCGTTTCTTAACGCGTAAACAGCATAAACGACGAATTTTTTATTATTCGCTTTTTATTAATATTGCGTCTATTTGAACGATTTCAACGATCTAAAAAATGCTTTAAAATGCTTATTTTAGCAAAACAGCACGTTTTGAGCTTTAATCAGCGTTTTAACGCGTAAAACAGCATAAAACGACGAAATTTTTATTATTCGTTTTTATTAATATTGCGTCTATTTGAACGATTTCAACGATCTAAAATGTGCTTGAAAATGCTTATTTTAGCAAAACAGCACGTTTTGAGTTTTAATCTGCGTTTTAACGCGTAAAACAGCATGTAAAAAAACGACAAATTTTTATATTATTCGTTTTTATTAATATTGCTTCTATTTGAACGATTTCAACGATCTAAAAGCTTGAAAATGCTTATTTTAGCAAAACAGCAATGTTTTGACTTTAATCTGCTTTTTAACGCGTAAAACAGCATAAAAATGACGATTTTTATTATTCTTTTTTATTAATATTGCTTTCTTTTAAAAACGATTTAAAAGGGTTTTCCAAAAATGCTTAAAAATGCTTTTTTTAAAAGAAAAAAACAGCCGTTTTGAGTTTTTAATCTGCGTTTTAACGCGAAAAACAGCTTTAAAACGACAAAATTTTTTTATTATCTTTTTTTATTAATATAGCTTCTTTTTGGGAAAGGGATTTCAACGATCAAAAAAATGTTGAAAATGCTTATTTTAGCAAAACAGCACGTTTTGAGTTTTAATCTGCGTTTTAACGGGGTAAAACAGCAAAAAAACGACGAAAAATTTTTTTAATTAAATTCGTTTTTTTATTGCGTCTATTTGAAACGATTTCAACGATTTTAAAAATGCTTAAAAAATGCTTTTTTTAAAAGCAAAAACAGCACTTTTTTGAGTTTTTTTTCCCCCGCGTTTTAACGCGTAAAACAGCAAAAAAAACGACAAAATTTTTTATTATTTTTTTTTTAACTATTGCGTCTATTTGAAGGGTTTTTCCCAAACGATCAAAAAAATGTTTTGAAAATGCTTTTTTTAAAAGCAAAACAGCACGTTTTGACCCTTTTAATTTCGCGTTTTAACGCTTTAAAACAGCAAAAAAAACGACAATTTTTTATTATTCGTTTTTTTAATATTGTTTTTTATTTAAAACGATTTCAACGATTTTAAAGTTTAAAAAATGCTTTTTTTTTTAGAAAAAAACAGCCCCGATTTGAGTTTTTAAACCCGGCATTTTAACGGGGAAAAAACAGCAAAAAAAACGACGAAATTTTTATTATTCGTTTTTTTACTTTTATTGCGCTATTTTTGAAGGGATTTCAACGTTTCAAAAATGCTTGAAAAGCTTTTTTTAAAAGAAAAAGCAGCACGTTTTGAGTTTTAATTGCGTTTTAACGGGGGGTAAAACAGCATAAAACGACAAATTTTTTTTATTATTCTTTTTTAAATATTGCGTCTATTTGGAAGGGATTTAAACCCATCAAAAAATGCTTGAAAATCCCTTTTTTTTTGGAAAAAACAGTACGTTTTGAGCTTTAATCTGGGGTTTTTTAACGCGAAAACAGCATAAAAAATGACAAATTTTTTTTATTATTCGTTTTTTTTAAATTGTTTTTCTATTTAAACGATTTCAACGATCAAAAAATGCTTTAAAAAATGAAAAGAAAAACAGCACTTTTTGGTTTTAATCTGCTTTTTAACGCGAAAACAGCATAAAACGACGAATTTTTATTATTCGTTTTTATTAATATTGCTTCTTTTTGAACGATTTCAACGATTTTAAAATTTGAAAATGCTTATTTTGAAAAAACAGCACGATTTGGCTTTAACGCGTTTTAACGCGTAAAACAGTAAAAACGACGAAATTTTATTATTCGTTTTTTAAATTGCGCTTTTTGAACGATTTCAACGATCTAAAATGTTTAAAAAATGTTTTTTTAGCAAAACAGCACGTTTTATTTTACTGCGTTTTAACGCGAAAAACAGCATAAAAACGAAATTTTTATTTTTCGTTTTTATTTTATTGCGTCTTTTTGAACGATTTCAACGATCTAAAATGTTTTAAAAAATGTTATTTTGAAAAACAGCACGTTTTGAGTTTATTCTGCGTTTTAACGCGTAAAACAGCATAAAAACGACGAAATTTTTATTCGTTTTATTAATATTGCGTCTATTTGAACGTTTTCCCAACGATCTAAAATGCTTAAAAATGTTTTATTTTAGCAAAACAGCACGTTTTGGTTTAATCTGCGTTTTAACGCGTAAAACAGCATAAAATGACAAATTTTTTTATTATTCTTTTTTATTAATATTGCTTCTTTTTTTAAACGATTTCAACGATCTAAAATGCTTGAAAATGCTTATTTTAGCAAAACAGCACGTTTTGAGCTTTAATCTGCGTTTTAACGCGTAAAACAGCATAAAAAGGGACGAAATTTTTTATTATTCGTTTTTTATTAATATTCTTCTATTTGAACGATTTCAACGATCTAAAATGTTAAAAAATTTTTTTATTTTAGCAAAAACAGCACGTTTTGAGCTTTAATCTGCGTTTTAACGCGTAAAACAGCATAAAAACGACGAATTTTTTATTATTCGTTTTTATTAATATTGCGTCTATTTAACGATTTCAACGATCTAAAATGCTTGAAATGCTTATTTTAGCAAAACAGCACGTTTTGAGCTTTATTCTGCGTTTTAACGCGTAAAACAGCATAAAAACGACGAAATTTTTTTATTCGTTTTTTATTTTATTGCGTCTATTTGAACGATTTCAACGATCTAAAATGCTTGAAAAGCTTATTTTAGCAAAACAGCACGTTTTGAGTTTTAATCTAGCGTTTTAACGCGTAAAACAGCATAAAAACGAATTTTTATTATTCGTTTATTATTAATATTGCTTCTATTTGAACGATTTCAACGATCTAAAAATGCTTGAAAATGCTATTTTAGCAAAACAGCACGTTTTGAGCTTTAATCTGCGTTTTGACGCGTAAAACAGCATAAAAACGACGAAATTTTTTGTTATTCGTTTTTATTAATATTGCGTCTATTTGAACGATTTCAACGATCTAAAATGCTTGAAAATGCTTATTTTAGCAAAACAGCAGTTTTGAGCTTTAATCTACGTTTTAACGCGTAAAACAGCATAAAAACACGAATTTTTATTATTCGTTTTTATTAATATTGCTTCTATTTAAACGATTTCAACGATCTAAAATGCTTGAAAATGCTTATTTTAGCAAAACAGCACGTTTTGAGCTTTAATCGCGTTTAACGTGAAAACAGCATAAAAACGACAAATTTTTATTATTCGTTTTTATTAATATTGCTTCTATTTGAACGATTTCAACGATCTAAAATGATTGAAAATGCTTATTTTAGCAAAACGTTTTGAGCTTTTAATCCGCGTTTTAACGCCTAAAACAGCATAAAACGACGAATTTTTATTATTCGTTTTTATTAATATTGCGTCTATTTGAAACGATTTCAACGATCTAAAATGCTTGAAAATGTTATTTTAGCAAAACAGCACGTTTTGAGTTTAATCAGCGTTTTAACGCGTAAAACAGCATAAAACGACCAAATTTTTATTATTCGTTTTTCTTAATATTGCGTCTATTTGAACGATTTCAACGATCTAAAATGCTTGAAAATGCTTATTTTAGCAAAACAGCACGTTTTGAGCTTTAATCTGCGTTTTAACGCGTAAACAGCATAAAACAACGAATTTTTTATTATTCGTTTTTATTATATTGCTCTATTGAACGATTTCAACGATCTAAAATGCTTGAAAATGCTGATTTTAGCAAAACAGCACGTTTTGAGCTTTAATCAGCGTTTTAACGCGTAAAACAACATAAAACAACGAAATTTTTATTATTCGTTTTTATTAATATTGCTTCTATTTGAACGATTTCAACGATCTAAAATGCTTGAAAATGCTTATTTTAGCAAAACAGCAGTTTTGCTTTTAATCTGCGTTTTAACGCGTAAAACAGCATAAAAACGAAGAATTTTTATTATTCGTTTTTATTTATATTGTTCTATTTGAACGATTTCAACGATCTAAAATGCTTGAAAATGCTTATTTTAGCAAAACAGCACGTTTTGAGCTTTAATCTGCGTTTTAACGCGTAAAACAGCATAAAACGACGAAATTTTTATTATTCGTTTTTATAATATTGCGTCTATTTGAACGATTTCAACGATCTAAAATGCTGAAAATGCTTATTTTAGCAAAACAGCACGTTTTGAGCTTTATTCTGCGTTTTAACGCGTAAAACAGCATAAAACGACGAATTTTTTATTATTCGTTTTAGCAATATTGCTTCTATTTGAACGATTTCCAGCGATCTAAAATGCTTGAAAATGCTTATTTTAGCAAAACAGCACGTTTTAGTTTTAATCTGCGTTTTAACGCGTAAACAGCATAAAAACGACGAATTTTTATTATTCGTTTTTATCAATATTGCTCTATTTGAACGATTTCAAGATCTAAAATGCTTTGAAAATGCTTATTTTAGCAAAACAGCACGTTTTGAGCTTTAATCTGCGTTTTAACGCGTAACACAACATAAAAACAACGAAATTTTTATTATTCTTTTTTATTAATATTGCGTCTATTTGAACGATTTCAACGATCTAAAATGCTTGAAAATGCTTATTTTAGCAAAACAGCACGTTTTGAGTTTTAATCTGCGTTTTAACGCGTAAAACAGCATAAAAACGACGAAATTTTTATTATTCGTTTTTATTTATTGCTCTATTTGAACGATTTCAACGATCTAAAATGCTTGAAAATGCTTATTTTAGCAAAACAGCACGTTTTGAGTTTAATCTGCGTTTTAACGTAAAACAGCATAAAACGACGAATTTTTATTATTCGTTTTTATTATATTGCGTCTATTTGAACGATTTCAACGATCTAAAATGCTTGAAAATGCTTATTTTAGCAAAACAGCACGTTTTGAGTTTTAATCTGCGTTTTAACCGTAAAACAGCATAAAACGACGAATTTTTATTATTCGTTTTTATTATATTGCTTCTATTTGAACGATTTCAACGATCTAAAATGCTTGAAAATGCTTATTTTAGCAAAACAGCACGTTTTGAGCTTTAATCTGCGTTTTAACGCGTAAAACAGCATAAAAAACGACGAATTTTTTATTATTCGTTTTTATTAATATTGCGTCTATTTGAACGATTTCAACGATCTAAAATGCTTGAAAATGTTATTTTAGCAAAACAGCACGTTTTGAGCTTTAATTCTGCGTTTTAACGCGTAAAACAGCATAAAAACGACGAAATTTTTATTATTCGTTTTATTAATATTGCGTCTATTTGAACGATTTCAACGATCTAAAATGCTTGAAAATGCTTATTTTAGAAAAAACAGCACGTTTTGAGCTTTAATCTGCGTTTTAACGCGTAAAACAGCATAAAACGACGAAATTTTTATTATTCGTTTTTATTAATATTGCTTCTATTTGAACGATTTCAACGATCTAAAATGCTTGAAAATGCTTATTTTAGCAAAACAGCACGTTTTGAGCTTTAATCTGCGTTTTAACGCGTAAAACAGCATAAAAACGACAAAATTTTTATTATTCGTTTTTATTAATATTGCGTCTATTTGAACGATTTCAACGATCTAAAATGCTTGAAAATGCTTATTTTAGCAAAACAGCACGTTTTGAGTTTAATCTGCGTTTTAACGCGTAAAACAGCATAAAAACGACGAAATTTTTATTATTCGTTTTTTATTAATATTGCTCTATTTGAACGATTTCAACGATCTAAAATGCTTGAAAATGCTTATTTTAGCAAAACAGCACGTTTTGAGCTTTTAATCTGCGTTTTAACGCGTAAAACAGCATAAAAACGACGAATTTTTATTATTCGTTTTTATTAATATTGCTTCTATTTGAACGATTTCAACGATCTAAAATGCTTGAAAATGCTTATTTTAGCAAAACAGCACGTTTTGAGTTTAATCTGCGTTTTAACGCGTAAAACAGCATAAAAACGACGAAATTTTTATTATTCGTTTTTATTAATATTGCTTCTATTTGAACGATTTCAACGATCTAAAATGATTGAAAATGTTTATTTTAGAAAAAACAGCACGTTTTGAGCTTTAATCTACGTTTTAACGCCTAAAACAGCATAAAACGACGAATTTTTATTATTCGTTTTTATTAATATTGCGTCTATTTGAACGATTTCAACGATGTAAAATGCTTGAAAATGCTTTATTTTAGCAAAACAGCACGTTTTGAGTTTTAATCAGCGTTTTAACGCGTAAAACAGCATAAAAACGACAAAATTTTTATTATTCGTTTTTCAATATTGCGTCTATTTGAACGATTTCAACGATCTAAAGTGCTTGAAAATGCTTATTTTAGCAAAACAGCACGTTTTGAGCTTTAATCTGCGTTTTAACGCGTAAAACAGCATAAAAACGACGAATTTTTATTATTCGTTTTTATTAATATTGCGTCTATTTGAACGATTTCAACGATCTAAAATGCTTGAAAATGCTGATTTTAGCAAAACAGCACGTTTTGAGCTTTAATCTGCGTTTCTAACGCGTAAAACAGCATAAAAACGACGAAATTTTTATTATTCGTTTTTATTAATATTGCTTCTATTTTGAACGATTTCAACGATCTAAAATGCTTTAAATGCTTATTTTAGCAAAACAGCACGTTTTGAGCTTTAATCTGCATTTTAACGCGTAAAACAGCATAAAACGACGAATTTTTATTATTCGTTTTTATTAATATTGCGTCTATTTGAACGATTTCAACGATCTAAAATGCTTGAAAATGCTTATTTAAGCAAAACAGCACGTTTTGAGCTTTAATCTCTTTTAAGCGTAAAACACATTAAACTAGATTTACGATTATTCGTTTTGATAATTTATTTTACAAACAGACATTTTGCAACATTCAAATGCTTGAAAAGCTTATTTAAAGCAAAAAAACACAAATTTTTATTTATTGTTTTTTAAGCGTATTGTAAACGAATTTCAACGATCTAAAATGCTTGAAAATGCTTTTTTTAAAATCAGCACTTATGAGTTTAATCTACGTTTTAAGCGTAAAACAGCATAAAATTCGATTTTTATTATCGTTTTTATTAATATTGCTTTATTTAAACAATTTAACGATCTAAAATGCTTGAAAATGCTTATTTAAAAACAGCACGTTTTGAGTTTTAATCCGTTTTAACGCGTTAAACAGTAAAACGACGAAATTTTTATTATTCTTTTTTAATATTGCTTCTATTTGAACGATTTCAACGTATCTAAAAGATTGAAAATGCTTATTTTGAAAACAGCACGTTTTGAGCTTAATTACGTTTTAACGCCTAAAACGACATAAAACGACGAATTTTTATTATTCTTTTTATTAATTTGCGTCATTT
>NW_027047881.1:0-12257 GCF_025399875.1 Dalotia coriaria | reverse complement strand
GATTTAACGACTAAAATTTTTTTTGAAAATGCTTTTATTTTAAAGAAAAACAACGTTTTGGTTTTAATCTTTTTACGGTAAAAAAAAAAAAACGAAAATTTTTATTATTCTTTTTTATTTTTTTGGGCCCATTTGAACGATTTCAACATCTAAAATGTTTGAAAAGCTTTTTTTAAAAAACAGCACGTTTTGAGTTTTAATCTGCTTTTAACGCGAAAACAGCAAAAAAACGACGAATTCTTATTATTCGTTTTTATTAATATTGCTTCTATTTGAAACGATTTCAACGATCTAAAAATGCTTGAAAATGCTTATTTTGTGCTGTAAAAACAGCACGTTTTGAGTTTTTATTCTGCGTTTTAACGGCGTAAAACAGCATAAAAAACGACGAAATTTTTATTATTCGTTTTTATTTTTGTATTGCGTCTATTTGAACGATTTCAACGATCTAAATGCTTGAAAAATGCTAATTTTAGCAAAACAGCACGTTTTGAGCTTTAATCTGCGTTTTAACGCGTAAAACAGCATAAAAAACGACGAAATTTTTATTACCCGTTTTTATTAATATTGCGTCCATTTGAACGATTTCAACGATCTAAAATGCTTGAAAATGCTTATTTTAGCAAAACAGCACGTTTGAGTTTTAATCTGCGTTTTAACGCGTAAAATGTTATTGTAAAAAACGACGAATTTTTTATTATTCCGTTTTATTAATATTGCTTCTATTTGAACGATTTCAACGATCTAAAATGCTTGAAAATGTTATTTTAGCAAAACAGCACGTTTTGAGTTTTAATCTGCGTTTTAACGCGTAAACAGCATAAAAACACAATTTTGCCACGTTTTTTATTAATATTGCTTCTATTTGAACGATTTCAACGATCTAAAAATGCTTGAAAATGCTTTATTTTAGTAAAACAGCACGTTTTGAGTTTTAATCTGCGTTTTAACGGCGTAAAATGGTGCTATAAAACGACGAATTTTTTATTATCTGTTTTTATTAATATTGTTTCATTGAACGATTTCAACGATCTAAAATGCTTGAAAATGCTTATTTTAGTAAAACAGCACGTTTTGTGCTTTAATCTGCGTTTTAACGCGTAAACAACAGCATAAAACGACGAATTTTTCTTATCTTCGTTTTTATTAATATTGCTTTATTTGAACGGGATTTCCAACGATCTAAAATGCTTCGAAAATGTTTATTTTAACAAAACAGCATCGTTTTGAGCTTTTAATCTGCGTTTTAACGCGTACAGCATGTAAAAACGACGAATTTTTTATTATTCGTTTTTATTACCATTGCGCCCATTTGGAACGATTTCAACGATCTAAAATGCTTCTGAAAAATGCTTATTTTAAAGCAAAATTGCGCCCTTTTGAGCTTTTAATCTGCGTTTTAACGCGTAAAACAGCATGTAAAAACGACGAATTTTCTATTACCTGTTTTTGTTAATATTGCTTCTATTTGAACGATTTCAACGATTTAAAATGCTTGAAAATGCTTATTTTAGCAAAACAGCACGTTTTGAGTTTAATCTGCGTTTTCACGCGTAAAAAAACATAAAACGACGAAATTTTTATTATTCGTTTTTTTTAATTTGCGTCTATTTGAACGATTTCAACGATCTAAAATGCTTGAAAATGCTTATTTTAGCAAAACAGACTTTTTGAGCTTTATTCTGCGTTTTAACGCGTAAAAAACATAAAAACGACGAAATTTTTGTTATTCGTTTTATTTTTATTGCGTCTTTTGAACGATTTCAACGATCTAAAATGCTTGAAAATGTTTTATTTTAGCAAAACAGCACGTTTTGAGTTTTAATCTGCGTTTTTAACGCGTAAACAACATAAAAACGACGAATTTTTTTATTCGTTTTTATTTATATTGCTTCTATTTGAACGATTTCAACGATCTAAAATGCTTGAAAATGCTTATTTTAGCAAAACAGCACTTTTTGAGCTTTATTCGCTTTTTAACGCGTAAAACAGCATAAAACGACGAAATTTTTATTATTCGTTTTTATTTATTGCGTCTATTTGAACGATTTCAACGATCTAAAATGCTTGAAAATGCTTTTTTTAGCAAAACAGCACGTTTTGAGCTTTAATCTGCTTTTTAACGCGTAAAACAGCATAAAAACGACGAAATTTTATTATTCGTTTTTATTAATATTGCGTCCATTTGAACGTTTTCCCCAACGATCTAAAATGCTTTGAAAATGCTTATTTTAGCAAAACAGCACGTTTTGAGCTTTTAACTGCGTTTTAACGCGTAAAACGCTTATAAAACGACGAATTTTTATTATTCGTTTTTTATTATTGTCTATTTGAACGTTTCAACGATCTAAAATGCTTGAAAATGCTTATTTTAGCAAAACAGCACGTTTCGAGTTTTAATCTGCGGGCTTTTAACGCGTAAAAACAGCATAAAAACGACGAATTTTTATTATTCGTTTTTATTAATATTGTTTCTATTTGAACGATTTCCAACGATCTAAAATGCTTGAAATGCTTTATTTAGCAAAATGTTTGAGTTTTAATTTGCGTTTAACGCGTAAAAACAGCACAAAACGGCTGTACCTTTATTATCTGTTTTTATTAATATTGCGTCTATATTTGAACGATTTCAACGATCTAAAATGTTTGAAATGCTTGTTTTAAAGCAAAACAGCACGTTTTGTTTTATTCTGCGTTTTAACGCGTAAAAACAGTATAAAAACGACGAAATTCCGCTTATCGTTTTGCGTTTGCCGCGCCCATTTGAACGATTTCAACGATTCAAAAATGCTTATCATGCTGGCTTTTAGCAAAACAGCACGTTTGAGTTTTAATCTGCGTTTTAACGCGTAAACAGCATAAAAAACGACGAAATTTTTATTATTCGTTTTTATTATTGCGTCCATTTGAACGATTTCAACATCTAAAATGCTTGAAAATGCTTATTTTAGCAAAAACAGCACGTTTTGAGTTTTAACTGTGTTTTAACGCGTGTTCGCAGCATAAAACGACGAATTTTTATTATTCGTTTTTACAATATTAAGCTTCTATTTGAACGATTTCAACGATCTAAAATGCTTGAAAATGCTTATTTTAGCAAAAACAGCACGTTTTGAGTTTTAATCTGCGTTTTAACGCGCAAAAACAGCATAAACGACAATTCTTTATTATTCGATTTTTATTAATATTGCTTCTATTTGAACGATTTCAAATCGATCTAAAAGCGCCGAAAATGCTTATTTTACAAACAGCACGTTTTGAGCTTTAATCTGCGTTTTACCGTAAACAGCATAAAAACGACAAATTATTGCCTGTTTTTATTAATATTGCGTCTATTTTGAACGATTTCAACGATCTAAAATGCCGAAAATGCTTATTTTGCAAAATGTTAATGTTTTGAGTTTTAATCTGCGCTTTAACGCGTAAAACAGCATGTAAAACGGCGAATTTTTATTATTTGTTTTTTGCCACGGTTTACTTGGAACGATTTCAACGATCTAAAATGCTTGAAACTGCTTTATTTTAGCAAAACAGCACGTTTTGAGCTTTTAATCTGCGTTTAACGCGTAAACAGCATAAAAAACGACGAAATTTTTATTATTCGTTTTTATTAATATTGCGTCTATTTGAAACGATTTCCCAACGATCTAAAAATGCTTGAAAATGCTTATTTTAGCAAAACAGCAACGCTTTGAGCTTTATTCTGCGTTTTAACGCGTAAACAGCATAAAAACGTGACGAAATTTTGTATTATTCGTTTTTATTTTTATTGCGTCTATTTTGAAACGATTTCAACGATCTAAAATGCTTGAAAATGCTTATTTTAGCAAACAGCATGTTTTGAGTTTTAATTGCGCTTTAAACGTAAAACAGCATAAAACTACGAATTTTATTATCGCTTTTTATTAATATTGCTTCTCTATTTGAACGATTTCAACGATCTAAAAATGCTTGAAAATGCTTTATTTTAGCAAAAACAGCACGTTTTGAGTTTAATCTGCGTTTAACGCGTAAACAGCATAAAAACGACGAAATTTTTATTATCTGTTTTTATTAATATTGCGTCTATTTGAAACGATTTCAACGATCTAAAAATATTTGAAAATGCTTATCGCAGCGTAAAACAGCACGTTTTGAGCTTTATTCTGCGTTTTAACGCGTAAAACAGCATAAAACGACGAAATTTTTATTATTCGTTTTTTATTTTATTGCGTCTATTTGAACGATTTTAAATCGATCTAAAATGCTTGAAAATGCTTATTTTAGCAAACAGCACGTTTTGAGTTTTAATCTGCGTTTTAACGCGAAAAACAGCATAAAACGACGAAATTTTTACATTATTCGTTTTTATTAATATTGCGTCCATTTGAACCGATTTCCCCAACGATCTAAAATGCTTGAAATGCTTATTTTAGCAAAACAGCACGTTTTGAGCTTTAATCTGCGTTTTAACGCGTAAAACAGCATAAAAAACGACGAATTTTTATTATTCGTTTTTATTAATATTGCTTCATTTGAACGATTTCAACGATCTAAAATGCTGAAAATGCTTATTTTTAGCAAAAACAGCACGTTTTGAGCTTATTCTGGCGTTTTAACGCGTAAAAACAGCATAGAAACGACGAAATTCTTTTTATTGGCTCCGTTTTTTATTTTATTGTGTCTATTTGAACGATTTCAACGATCTAAAATGCTTGAAAAATGCTTTATTTTAGCAAAACAGTTAATGTTTTGAGCTTTAATCTGCGTTTTAACGCGTAAAATGCGCATAAAAACGACGAATGTTTTATTATTCGTTTTATTAATATTGCTTCTATTTGAACGATTTCAACGATCTAAAATGCTTCGAAAATGCTTAGTCAGCAAAACAGCACGTTTTGAGTTTTAATCTGCGTTTTAACGCGTAAAACAGCATAAAAACGACGAAATTTTTATTATTCTTTTATTTTATTGCGTCTATTTGAAACGATTTCAACGATCTAAAATTCTGAAAATGCTTTATTTTAGCAAAACAGCACGTTTGAGCTTTTAATCTGCGTTTTAACGCGTAAAACAACAGCATAAAACGACGAAATTTTATTATTCGTTTTTATTAATATTGCGTCCATTTGAACGTGATTTCCCAACGATCTAAAATAAGCCGGTGTAAATGTTTATTTTAGCAAAACAGCACGTTTTGAGCTTAATCTGCGTCAACGCGTAAAACAGCATAAAAACGTAATGAATTTTTATTATCTGTTTTTATTAATATTGCTATTTGAACGATTTCAACAATCTAAAATGCTTGAAAATGCTTATTTTAGCAAAACAGCAGCTGTTTTGAGCTTTAATCTGCGTTTTAACGCAAAACAGCATGCTAAAAAACGACAAATTTTTATTATTCGTTTTTATTAATATTGCTTCATTTGAACGATTTCAACGATCTAAAATGCTTGAAAATGCTTATTTTAGCAAAACAGCACGTTTTGAGCTTTAATCTGCGTTTTAACGCGTAAAACAGCATGTAAAACGATTTCAAAACCAGCTATCTTCGTTTTATTATTGCGTCTATTTGAACGATTTCAACGATCTAAAATGCTTGAAAATGCTATTTCAGCAAACAGCATGCTTTTGGAGCTTTAATCTGCGTTTTAACGCGTAAACAGCATGTGCAACGACGAAATTTTTATTATTCGTTTTATTAAATATTGCGTCCATTTGAACGATTTCAACGGATCTAAAATGCTTGAAAATGCTTACTTTAGCAAAACAGCACGTTTTGCCTTTAATCTGCGCTTCTTAACGCGTAAACAAAAGCATAAAACGACGAATTTTTATTATTCGCTTTTTATTATTGTTTCAATATTGCGCCCATTTGAACGATTTCAACGATCTAAAAATGCTTGAAAATGTTATTTTAAAGCAAAACAGCATCGTTTTGAGCTTTAATTTGCGCTTTAACGCGTAAAACAGCATAAAAACGACGAAATTTCTTGAGCCGGTTCGTTTTTGCCAATACTGCGTCCATTTGAACGGACAAATCGATCTAAAATGCTTGAAAATGCTTTTACTTTAGCAAAACAGCAATGCCTTTGAGCTTTAATCTGCGTTTTAACGCGTAAACAGCATAAAAAAACGATTAAATTTCTGGCTATTCGTTTTTATTAATATTGTTTCTATTTGAACGATTTCAACGATCTAAAATGCTTTGCGCACGCTTATTTTGAAGTAAAACAGCACGTTTTGAGTTTTTAATCTGCGTTTTTAACGCGTAAAACAGCATAAAACGACGAATTTTTATTATTCGTTTTTATTATCATTGCTTCTACTTTAACGATTTCAACGATCAAAATGCTTGAAAAATGCTTTATTTTAACAAAACAGCACGCCTTTGAGCTTTAATCTGCGTTTTAACGCGTAAAAACATCAAGTAAAAACGACGAATTTTTATTATCTGCTTTTTATTAATATTGCGTCTATTTGAACGATTTCAACGTCGATCTAAACGCTTTGCAAAATGCTTACCGCAGCAAAACAGCCCTTTTTTGAGCTTTGACCCAGGCTTACGTAAACAGCATAAAAACGACATAAATTTCTATTATTCGTTTTTATTAATATTGCTTCTATTTGAAGGATTTCAACGATCTAAAAATGCTTGAAAATGCTTATTTGAGCAAAACAGCACGTTTTGAGCTTTTATTCTGCGTTTTTAACGCGCGTAAAACAGCATAAAAAAACGACGAAATTTTTATTATTCGTTTTTATTAATATTGCGTCGACGGAACGATTTCAACGACCCAAAATGCTTGAAAATGCTTATTTTTAGCAAAACAGCACAGTTTTGAGCTTTAATCTGCGTTTTAACGCGTAAAACAGCATAAAACGACGAATTTTTATTATTCGTTTTTATTATTATTGCGTCTATTTGAACGATTTCAACGATCTAAAATGCTTGAAAATGCTTATTTTAGCAAAAAAACGTTTTGAGCTTTAATCTGCGTTTTAACGCGAAAAAACAGCATAAAACGACGAATTTTTTATTATTCGTTTTATTAATATTGCGTCTATTTGAACGATTTCAACGATCTAAAATGCTTGAAAATGCTTATTTTAGCAAAACAGCACTTTTTGAGCTTAACTGCGTTTAACGCGTAAAACAGCATAAAACGACGAATTTTTATTATTCGTTTTTATTAATATTGCTTCTATTTAACGATTTCAACGATTAAAAATGTTTTTGAAAATGATTTTTTTTAGCAAAACAGCACGTTTTGAGTTTAATCTGCGTTTTAACGCGTAAAACGCATAAAACGACAAATTTTTATTATTCGTTTTTATTAATATTGCGTCTTTTTTGAACGATTTCAACGATCTAAAATGCTTGAAAATGCTTAAAAGCAAAAAGACAATGTTTTGAGTTTTTAATCTGCGTTTTAACGCGTAAACAGCATATAAAACGACGAATTTTTATTATTCGTTTTTATCTAATATTGCGTCTATTTGAACGATTTCAACGATCTAAAAATGCTTGAAAATGCTTATTTTAGCAAAAAGACGTTTTGAGTTTTAATCTGCGTTTTAACGCGTAAAAACAGCTAAAAACGAGAAATTTTTATTATTCTTTTTTATTAATATTGCGTCTATTTGAACGATTTCAACGATCAAAAAATGCTTGAAAATGCTTATTTTAGCAAAACAGCACGTTTTGAGTTTTATTCTGCGTTTTAAGCGTAAAACAGCATAAAACGACAAAATTTTATTATTTCGTTTTATATTTTTATTGCGTCTATTTGAACAATTTCAACGATCTAAAATGCTTTGAAAATGCTTATTTTAGCAAAACAGCACGTTTTGAGCTTTAATCTGCGTTTTAACGCGTAAAACAGCATAAAAACGACGAATTTTTATTATTCGTTTTTATTAATATTGCTTCTATTTGAACGATTTTAATCGATCTAAAAATCCCTTTGAAAATGCTTATTTTAGCAAAACAGCACGTTTTGAGCTTTAATCTGCGTTTTAACGCGTAAAACAGCAAAAAAAAAACGACGAAATTTTTATTATTCGTTTTTATTAATATTGCTTCTATTTGAACGATTTCAACGATCTAAAATGCTTGAAAATGCTTATTTTTAGCAAAACAGCATGTTTTGAGCTTTAATCTGCGTTTAACGCGTAAAACAGCATAAAACGACGAATTTTTATTATTCGTTTTTATTAATATTGCTCTATTTGAACGATTTCAACGATCTAAAATGCTGAAAATGCTTATTTAGCAAAACAGCACTTTGAGTTTAATCTGCTTTTTAACGCGTAAAACAGCATAAAAACGACAAAATTTTTTATTATTCGTTTTTATTTATTGCTCTATTTGAACGATTTCAACATCTAAAAGCTTGAAAATGTTATTTTAAAAAACAGCACGTTTTGAGTTTTACGCGTTTTAACGCGTAAAACAGCATAAAAAAACAAAATTTTTTTTTTTTTTTTTTTATTTTTTTTTAAAAATTTCCGATCTAAAATGTTTTGAAAATTTATTTTAAAAAACAGACTTTGGGGTTTACCCGCTTTTTAACGCTAAAAAAAAAAAAAATTTTTTTTTTTTTTATTTTTTTTGGGCCATTTAAGATTTAAATTAAAATGTTTTTAAAGCTTTTTGCAAAAAGGGGAAACGCTTTTTAACCTAAAACAGTTTTTAAAAAACGTTTTTTATTATTGTTTTTATTAAATTCCCTTTTAAGTTTAAATAAAAAATTTAAAAGCTTTTTTAGCAAAACCCCTTTTTATTTTTAACGTTTTAACCTAAAAAAAAAAAAACCGTTTTTTATTTTTTTTTTTTAAAATTTTCTTTTTTTAAGATTTAAAAAAAATTTTTTTAAAAGGGGTTTTTAAAAAAAAAACGTTTTTTTTTTTTTTTTGCGTAAAAAAAAAAACGACAATTTTTTATTGTTTTTTAAAAGCTTTATTTAACGTTTAACGCTAAAAGCTTAAAAGATTTTTAAAAACCCTTTTTTTTTTTTTAAATTGCGTTTTAAGGGAAAAAAACACAAAAAAACCGGAATTTTTTTTTTTTTAAAAGCCTTTAAACTTTAAGGTTAAAAAAAAAAAAATTTTTTTTTGGGTTTTTAATTGCGTTTTAAGGGAAAAAACTAAAAGGAAATTTTTTTACGTTTTTTTAAAGCTTATTTGCGTTTAACGCTAAAAGCAAAAAAATTTTTATTTTGAAAAAATTTTGGGTTTTAAATTGCGTTTTAACGCAAAAAAGCTAAAAAGCAATTTTTAACCGTTTTTTAAATTTGTTTTTTAAAAATTTAAATTTAAAAAATTTAAAAAAATCTTTTTTAAAAAAATTTTTTACTTTAACGGTTTTAAGCTAAAAAAATAAAAACGACGTTTTTTTATTCGTTTTTTAAACCAAAAACTTTTAACGTTTTAAAAAATGTTAAAATGCTTTTTTGAAAAAAATTTTTTTTTTTTTTAAGCTAAAAAGAAAAAACGACGTTTTTAATTTTTTTTTTTAAAAGCTAAAATTTAAAACGACAAATTTAAAATGTTTTTAAAAAAAGCACGTTTTGATTTTAACCTTTTTTAAAAAAAATTTAAAAACGAAATTTTTTTTTTTTTTTTATAAAGTTTTTATTTCGTTTAAATTAAAATTTAAAATTTTTTTAAAAACAAAAACTTTTAGCAATTGGTTTTAACGCAAAAAAACGCAAAAAAAAAACGAAATTTTTTTTATTTTTTTTTTTTGGGTTTTTTTTCAACGATCAAAAGCAAAAATGTTTTTTTTAAAAACAGCATTTTAGTTTTCTGCGTTTTAACGCGAAAAAACAATAAAACACGAAATTTTTTTTTTTTTTTTTTTTATTGCTCTATTTGAACGATTTCAAGATCAAAAAAGCTTAAAACTTATTTTAGAAAAACAGCACGTTTTGAGTTTTAACGCTTTTAAACCCGTAAAAAAGCAAAAAACGACGAAATTTTTTTATTTTTTTTTTTTTTTTTTAAAAATTTACATCAAAAAATGCTTGAAAACTTATTTTAGCAAAACAGCACGTTTGACTTTTTCTGCGTTTTAACGCGAAAAGTAAAAACACGAATTTTTATTATTCGTTTTTTTATTGCCATTTGAACGATTTCAACGATAAAAAAACAAAATTTTTTTTTTTAAAAAGCAGGGTTTTTTTTTTGCGTTTTAACGCGTAAAACAGCATAAAAACGACGAATTTTTTTATTCTTTTTTTTTAATATTGCCCCTTTTGAACGTTTTCCCCAAATCTAAAATGCTTAAATTTAAGCAAAAAACACTTTGGTTTTAACGCGAACGCAAAAAACAGATAAAAAAATTTTTTATTATTGTTTTTTTTAAAATTTTTGCTTAAAAATTTTTTTCTTAAAATGTTTAAAAAAATTTTTTATTTTAGCAAAAAAAAAATTTATTTTTTTATTTCTTTTTTAAAAAAAAGAAAAAAAAAGACAAAATTTTTAATTTTTCTTTTTTTTTATTGCTTTTTGAACTTTTTTGGGGGAAAAAATGCTTAAAAGCTTAAGCAAAAACACGTTTTTTTTAATCGGTTTTTAAAAAAAACGCATAAAAACGAAATTTTTAATTTTTTTTAAATTTTTTAAACGTTTAAGTTAAAAAATGCATAAAAGCTTAAAAAAAAACCCCCTTTTTTTAAATCGTTTTTTTTAAAACAAAAAAAAAATTTTTAATTTTTCTTTTTTAAAAGCCTTTTTAACTTTAACGTTAAAAAAGCTTAAAAGCTTTTTTTTAGCAAAAAAATTTGGGGTTTTTTGCTTTTAAGGGTAAAACACTAAAAGCAAATTTTTTTATTTTGATTTTAGCTTATTTGCGTTTTAACGTTAAAAAAAAAAGATTTTAAAAAAGGTTTTTTTAATTCTTTTAAGGGAAAAAAACAAAAAAAACGAAAATTTTTATTTTGAAATTTTTTATTTGCGTTTAACGAAAAAAAAATTTAAAAGTTTTTTTAAAAAACGGTTTTTTTTAACTCTTTTAAGGGTAAAACACAAAAAAAGCAAATTTTTTTTTTTTTTAAAAAATTTGGTTTTTTTTGGTTTTTTTAACGCAAAAGCAAAAAGCTTTTTAAAAAAAGTTTTATTTTAATTGCTTTTGAGGGTAAAACACAAAAAAACCGGAATTTTTTATTTTTTAAAAGCTTTATTTGAACGATTTCAACGATCAAAAAATGTTTGAAAATGCTTAAAAAAAAAAAGCCTTTTTTGGGATTTATTCTGCGTTTTAACGCGAAAACAGCAAAAAAAACGACAAAATTTTTTTAATTCGTTTTTTTTTTTATTGCCTATTTGAACGATTTCAACCATCTAAAATGTTTGGGAAAATGCTTAATTTTAAAAAAACAGCACGTTTTGATTTTAACGTTTTTTAAAACCCGAAAAAACAGCAAAAAAAACGACAAAATTTTTTATTATTCTTTTTTTATTAATATTGCGTCCATTTGAACGATTTAAAACGATCAAAAATGTTTAAAAAATGCTTATTTTGAAAAACAGCACGTTTTGAGTTTTAATCTGCGTTTTAACGCGAAAAAACAGCAAAAAAAAACGACAAATTTTTTATTATTTCTTTTTTTATTAATATTTTTTCCCTATTTGAACGATTTCAACGATCAAAAAATGCTTAAAAAATGCTTATTTTAAAAAACAGCACGTTTTGACCCTTTTAATCTGCTTTTTAACGCGAAAAACAGCATAAAACGACAAATTTTTTTATTATTCTTTTTTTATTAATATTGCTTTATTTGAACGTTTTTGATCAAAAAATGCTTGAAAATGCTTTTTTTAAAAGCAAAACAGCACGTTTTGAGCTTTTATCTGCGTTTTAACGCGTAAAAAAACACAAAAAAAGGAATTTTTTATTTTTTTTAAAAGCTTTATTTAACGTTTAACGCTAAAAAGCTTAAAAGCATTTTAAAAAGGGTTTTTTTAGCTTTATTTGCGTTTTAAAAAAAGAAAAAAAAAGCAAATTTTAACTTTTTTAAAAATTCCCCTTTTTAAGGGTTTAACACTAAAAGCAAAAATTTTTATTTTTTAAAAAAATTTTGGTTTTAAATTGCGTTTAACGGTAAAAGCTAAAAAGGAAAACGTTTTTTTTATTTTTTTTAAACTTTAACCTAAAAGCTTAAAATTTTTTTAAAAAAGTTTTTTTTTTTTTTAAAAGTAAAAAAAAAACAAAATTTTTTTATTCGTTTTAAATACGCTTTTAACGACAAGACAAAATCTTAAAATTTTTTATT
>NW_027047880.1:0-12259 GCF_025399875.1 Dalotia coriaria | reverse complement strand
TTGCTAAAAAAGCTTTTTAAAGCATTTTAGATCTTTTAAAATCGTTCAAATAGACGCAATATTAAAAAAAACGAATAAAAAAAAAATTCGTCTTTTTTTCCCTGTTTTACGATTTAAAAACGCAGTTTAAAAAGCTCAAAACGTCCTTTTTGCTAAAATAAGCATTTTCAAGTTTTTTTAGATCGTTGAAATCGTTCAAAAGGGGGACGAAATATTAATAAAAACGAATAAAAAAAAATTTTGTCTTTTTTATGCTTTTTTTACGGGGTTAAAACGCAGAAAAAAAGCTCAAAACGTGCTTTTTTGTTTTAAAATAAGCTTTTTCAAGCATTTTAGACCCGTTGAAATCGTTCAAATAGAAGCAATATTAATAAAAAGGAATAATAAAAAAATTCTTTTTTTTATGCTTTTTTTCGCGTTAAAACGCAGATTAAAACCAAAACGTGCTGTTTTGTTTTAAAAAAAAGCATTTTCAAGCTTTTTTAAAGATCGTTGAAATCGTTCAAATAGACGCAATATTAATAAAAACGAATAAAAAAAAATTCCCGTCGTTTTTATGCTTTTTTACGCGTTAAAACGCAGTTTAAAAAACCAAAACGTGCTGTTTTGCAAAAAAAAGCTTTTTCAAGCTTTTTTAGATCGTTGAAATCTTTTAAAATAGAAGCAATATTAATAAAAACGAATAAAAAAAAATTCGCCCTTTTTTTATGCTTTTTTACGCGTTAAAACGCAATTTAAAAAACTCAAAACGTGCTTTTTTTGTAAAATAAGCTTTTTTCCAAGCTTTTTTAGATCTTTGGGAAACCCGTTAAAAGGGGGCCTTTTTATTAATAAAAACAAATAATAAAATTTCGTCGTTTTTATGCTGTTTTCGCGTTAAAACGCAGTTTAAAAACTAAAAACGTGCTTTTTTTGTTTAAAATAACCTTTTTCAAGCTTTTTTAGATCGTTGAAATCGTTCAAATAGACGAAAATTTTTAAAAAACGAATAATAAAATTTCGTCGTTTTATGCTTTTTTACGCGTTAAAACGCAGAAAAAGCTCAAAACATCTTTTTTTAAAAATCCCCTTTTTAAAAGCCAGATCGTTAAATTTTCAAATAAAATATTAAAAAAAAACGAATAAAAAAAAATTCGTCTTTTTTTAATGCTTTTTTTTACGCTTTAAAAACCCCGTTAAAAAGCCCCAAAACGTGCTTTTTTTCCCAAAAAAAAAGCATTTTAAAACATTTTAGATCGTTGAAATCGTTAAAAGGGGGCCGGAAAAATTTTAAAAAACAAAATAATAAAAATTTCGTCGTTTTATGCTTTTTTTGCGTTAAAAAGCGTTAAAAACTCAAAACGTGATTTTTTTTTGTTTTAAAATGGGCATTTTCAAGCATTTTAGATCGTTGAAATCGCCAAATAGACCCAATATTAAAAAAAACGAATAATAAAAAATTCTTTTGTTTTTTGCTTTTTTTGGTTAAAAAACGCAGATTAAAGCTCAAAACGTGCTGTTTTGCTTTAAAATAAACATTTTCAATCATTTTAGATCGTTAAAATCGTTCAAATAAACAATATGAATAAAAACAAATAATAAAAAATTTCGTCGTTTTTATGCTGTTTTACGTTAAAACGCAGATTAAAGCTCAAAACGTGCCGTTTTGCTAAAATAAGCATTTTCAAGGCATTTTTAGATTATTTGATCGTTTAAATAGAAGCAATAGTAATAAAACGAATAATAAAAATTCGTCATTTTTATGCTGTTTTACGCGTTAAAACGAAGATTAAAAGCTCAAAACGTGCTGTTTTTGCTAAAATAAAGCATTTTCAAGCATTTTAGATTGAAATCGTTCAAATAGACATAATATTAATAAAAACGAATAATAAAAATTTCGTCGTTTTATGCTGTTTTACGCGTTAAAACGCAGAGCCAAAACTCAAAACATTAACTGTTTTGCTAAAATAAACATTTTCAAGCATTTTAGTCGTTTGAAATCTTTCAAATAGAAGCAATAGTAAACTAAAAACGAATAATAAAAAATCGTCATTTTTATGCTGTTTTACGCGTTAAAACGCGAATTAAAGCTCAAAACGTGCTGTTTTGCACAAATAAAGCATTTTCAGGCATTTTAGATCGTTGAAATCACGTTCAAATAGACGCAAGCGGCCGTAAAACGAATAATAAAATTTCGTCGTTTTTATGCTGTTTTGCGTTAAAGCAGAATAAAGCTCAAAACGTGCTGTTTTTGCTAAAACCGGCATTTTTCAAGCATTTTAGATCGTTGAAATCGTTCAAATAGAAGCAATATTAATAAAAAACGAATAATAAAAATTTAGATGCGTTTTATGCTGTTTACGTTAAAGCAGATTAAAGCTCAAAACGTGCTGTTTTGCTAAAATAAGCATTTCAAGCATTTTAGATCACGTTGAAATCACGTTCAAATAAGACGCAATATTAATAAAACGAATAATAAAAAAAATTCGTCGTTTTTTATGCTGTTTACGCGTTAAAACGCAGATTAAAAGCTCAAAACGTGCTTTGTTTTGCTAAAATAAGCATTTTCAAGCATTTAGATCGTTGAAATCCGTTTCAAATAGAAGCAATATTAATAAAAACGAATAATAAAAATTCGTCGTTTTTATGTGCTGTTTGCGTTCGCGCAGATTTAAAGCTCAAACCGTGTTGTTTTGCTAAAATAAGCATTTTCAAGCATTTAGATCGTTGAAATCGTTCAAATAGACGCAATATTAATAAAAACGAATAATAAAATTTCACGTCGTTTTTTACGGCTGTTTACGCGTTAAAACGCTGGTCACTCAAAACGTGATGTTTTGCTAAATAACATTTTCAAGCATTTTTATATCGTTAAATCGTTCAAATAGACGCAATATTACCTGTAAAAATGAACAGCAAAATTCACGTCGTTTTTATGCTGTTTTACGCGTTAAAACGCTGATTAAAAGCTCAAAACGTGCTGTTTTGCTAAAATAAGCATTTCAAGCATTTTAGATCGTTGAAATCGTTCAAATACGGCAAACTATGAATAAAACGAATAATAAAAATTTCGTCGTTTTTATGCTGTTTTACGCGTTAAAACGCAGATTAAAGCTCAAAACGTGCTGTTTTTGCTAAAACTAAGCATTTTCAACGGCATTTTGTTGTTTGAAATGTTTAAATAGAAGCAATATTGTAAAATCGAATAATAAAAATTCGTCATTTTTATGCTGTTTTACGCGGGTAAAACGCAGATTAAAACTCCACGTGCTGTTTTGCTAAAATAAAACATTTTCAAGCATTTTAGATCGTTGAAATCGTTCAAATAGACGCAATATTAATAAAAACGAATAATAAAATTTCGTGTTTTATGCGCAACGCGTTAAAACGCAGAATAAAGCTCAAACGTGCTGTTTTGTAAAAGTAAACATTTTCAAGCATTTTAGATGGTTGAAATCGTTCAAATCGAAGGCAATATTAATAAAACGAATAATAAAAAAATTCGTCGTTTTTATGCTGTTTACGCGTTAAAACGCAGATTAAAACTCAAACGTGCTGTTTTGCTAAAATAAGCATTTTTCAAGCATTTTAGATGCGATTTAGAAATCGTTCAAATAGACGCAATATTAATAAAAACGAATAGTAAAAAATCGTCGTTTTATGCTGTTTACGCGTTAAAACACAGATTAAAAACTCAAAACATTAACAATTTTTGCTAAAATAAGCATTTTCAATCATTTTGAATCGTTGAAATCGTTCAAATAGAAGCAATATGAATAAAAACAAATAAAATTTACGTCGTTTTATGCTGTTTTTGCGTTAAACTGCAGATTAAAACTCCATTGCGTTTTAAAACCGGCATTTTCAAGCATTTTAGATTGTGGAAATCGTTTAAGCCGGAAACAATAATGGCAAAACGAATAATAAAAAATTCGTCATTTTGGCATGTATTTACGCGTGCGGCAATTTAAAACTCAAAACGTGCTGTTTGCTAAAATAAGCATTTAAACGGCGCAGATCACGTTGAAATCGTTCAAATAAAGCAATATTAATAAAAACGAATAATAAAAATTCGTCGTTTTATGCTGTTTTACGTTAAAACGCAGATTAAAGCTCAAACCGTGTTGTTTTGCTAAAATAAGCATTTTCAAGCATTTTAGATCGTTGAAATCACACAAAATAGACGCAATATTAACCAAACGAATAATAAAAATTTCGTCGTTTTTACGCTGTTTTACGCGTTAAAACGCTGATTAGCTCAAAACGTGATGTTTTAGCACAAAATAAGCATTTTCAAGAAGCGTTTTATATCGTTGAAATCGTTCAAATAGACGCAATGTCTTAATAAAAATCCGAATAATAAAAATTCGTCGTTTTTTATGCTGTTTTTACGCTACGTTAAAACGCTGATTGAAGCTCAAAACGTGCTGTTTTGCTAAAATAAGCATTTTTCGAGCATTTTTAGATCATTGAAATCGTTCAAATAGAGAAGCAATATGAATAAAAACGAATAAAAATTTTACCGTCGTTTTTATGCTTTGTTTTACGCGTTAAAAACGCAGATTAAAGCTCAAAACGATGCTGTTTGCTAAAATAAACATTTTCAAAGCATTTTAGATTGGCTGAAATCGTTTAAATAGAAGCAATATTAATAAAAAATCGAATAATAAAAAATTCGTCATTTTTTATGCTGTTTTTACGCGTTAAAACGCAGATTAAAGCTCAAAACGTGCTGTTTTTGCTGAAATAAACATTTTCAAGCATTTTTAGATCGTTGGGAAATCGTTCAAATAGACGCAATATTAATAAAAAACGAATAATAAAGAATTTCGTCGTTTTATGCTGTTTTACGCGTTAAAACGCGAATAAAGCTCAAAACGTGCTGTTTTTGCTAAAATAAAGCACATTTTCAAGCATTTTAGATAGTTGAAATCGTTCAAATCAGAAGCAATATTAATAAAAACGAATAATAAAAATTCGTAGACACAGCGCTGCACGCGTTAAAACGCGGATTAAAGCTCAAAACGTGCTGTTTTGCTAAAATAAACATTTTCAGCATTTTTAGATCGTTGAAATCGTTCAAATAGACGCAATATTAAGCCAAGCGAATAATAAAATTTCCATGTCGTTTTATGCTGTTTTGCGCGTTAAAACTGATTCAGCTCAAAACGATGCTGTTTTGCTAAATTTAGCATTTTTAAGCATTTGGTCGTTTGAAATCGTTCAAATAGACGCAATATTAATAAAACGAATAATAAAAAATTGTGTTTTACATGCGCATTTTACGCATTGAAACGCAGATTAAAATAAAACGTACGGCGCTAAAATAAGCATTTTTCAAGCATTTTAGATCGTTGAAATCGGTCGCCTCAGACGCAATATTAATAAAACGTCATAAAATTTCTGTCGTTTTGTGTTTACGCGTTGAAACGCAGAAGTCACGGCTAAAACGTGCTGTTTTGCTGAAATAAGCATTTTTCAAGCATTTTAAGATCATTTGAAGTCTGGACACGATAAACAATATAAATTAAAACGAATAATGCAAAATTCGTCGTTTTTATGCTGTTTTACGCCCGTTAAAACACAGATTAAAACTCAAAACGTGCTGTTTTGCTAAAAATGCGTATTTTTCAAGCATTTTAGATCGTTGAAATCGTTCAAACGAACTACAAATATAATAAAAAACGAATAATAAAAAATCGTCGTTTTATGCTGTTTTTACGCGTTAAAGAAACGCAGATTAAAGCTTCAAAACGTGCTGTTTTGTAAAATAACATTTTCAATCGGCAGATCGTTGAAATCGTTCCAAATAGAAACAATATGAATAAAAACGAATAATAAAATTTCGTCGTTTTTATGCTGTTTTACGCGTTAAAAACGCAGATTAAAGCTCAAAACGTGCCGTTTTGCTAAAATAGCATTTTCAAAGCGATTTTAGATTGTTGGAAATCGTTTAAATAGAAGCAATATTAATAAAACAGGTAATAAAAAATTCGTCATATTTATGCTGTTTTACGCGTTAAAACGAAGATTATAGCTCAAAACGTGCTGTTTTGCTAAAATAAGCATTTTTCAAGCATATTTAGATCGTTGTCGATTTCAGAAAATAGACACTACAACTGGTAATAAAAACGGAGTAATAAAATTTCGTCGTTTTATGCTTGTTTTACGCGTTAAAACGCAGAATAAAAGCTCAAAACGTGCTGTTTTTCTAAAATAAGCATTTCAAGCATTTTAGATGTTGAAATCTCTTTCGAAATAAAGCAATAACCAATAAAAACGAATAATAAAAATTCGTCGTTTTATGTATTTTACCCGTTAAGAAGCGAATTAAAGCTCAAAAGCATTAACATTTTGCTGAAATACGCTTTTCAAGCATTTTAGATCTCGTTGGAAATCGTTCCAAATAGACGCAATATTAATAAAAACGAATAATAAAATTTCGTCGTTTTTTATGCCATTTTACGCGTTAAAACGCTGATTAAAGCTCAAAACGTGCTGTTTTTGCTAAAATTAGCATTTTCAGCATTTTGAATCGTTGAAATCGTTCAAATAGACGCAATATTAATAAAAACGAATAATAAAAATTTGTAGTTTTATGCTGTTTTACGCGTTAAAACGCAGATTAAAAGCTCAAAACATGCTGTTTTGCTAAAATTAGCATTTTTAAGCATTTTAGATCGTTGAAATCGTTCAAATACGCAATATTAATAAAAAATAATAAAAATTTGTCGTTTTTATGCTGTTTTACGCGTTAAAACGCAGTTTAAAAAGCTCAAAAATGCTTTAAAATAAGCATTTTCAAGCATTTTAGATCGTTGAAATCGTTAATAGAAGCAATATTAATAAAAAGATAATAAAATTTCGTCGTTTTATGTAGTTTTACGCGTTAAAACGCAGATTAAAGCTAAAATACGTTTTGCTAAATAAATTTCAAGCATTTTAGATCGTTGAAATCGTTCAAATAGACGCAATATTAATAAAAACGATTAAAATTTTCGTTTTAATGCTGTTTACGCGTTAAAACGCAGATTAAAAACTTCAAACGTGCTGTTTTGCTTTAAGCATTTTCAATCATTTTAGATCGTTGAAATCGTTCAAATAGAAGCAATATGAATAAAAACGAATAAAAAATTTCGTGTTATGCTGTTTTACGCGTTAAAACGCAGTTAAAACTCAAAACGTCTGTTTTGCTAAAATAAGCATTTTCAAGCATTTTGGATTGTTAAATCTTTTTAAATACGAAAATATAATAAAAACGAATAATAAAAATTCGTCATTTTTTATGCTGTTTTACGCGTTAAAATGCGATTAAAGCTCAAAACGTGCTGTTTGCTAAAATAAATTTTCAAGCATTTTAGATCGTTGAAATCGTTCAAATAGACGCATTAATAAAAAACGAATAATAAAAATTTTTCGTTTTTTTTGCTGTTTTACGCTTAAAACGAGATTAAAGCTAAAAAACATGCTTTTTTGCTAAAATAGCTTTTCAAGCATTTCAGATCGTTGAAATCGTTCAAATAGAAGCAAATATTAATAAAAACGAATAAAAAAAATTTCGTCTTTTTTATGCTGTTTTCCCGCGTTAAAACGCAGATTAAAGCTCAAAACGTGTTTGTTTTGCTAAAATAAGCATTTTCAAGCATTTTAGATCTTTGGGAAATCGTTCAAATAGACGCAATATTAATAAAAACGAATAATAAAAATTTCGTCGTTTTTATGCTGTTTTACGCGTTAAAACGTAGATTAAAGCTCAAAACGTGCTGTTTTGCTAAAAAAAAGCATTTCAAGCATTTTAGATCGTTGAAATCGTTCAAATAGAAGCAATATTAATAAAAACGAATAAAAAATCGTGGTTTTATGCTGTTTTACGCGTTAAAACGCAGATTAAAAGCTCAAACGTGCTGTTTTGCTAAAATAAGCATTTCAAGCATTTTAGATGCTGAAATCGTTAAATGGGAAGCAATATTAAAAAAAACGAATAATAAAAAAAATCGTCATTTTATGCTGTTTTACGCTTTAAAAACGCAGATTAAAGCTCAAAACGTGCTGTTTGCAAAATAAGCATTTTCAGGCATTTTAGATCGTTGAAATCGTTCAAATAGACGCATATTAATAAAAAATAATAAAATTCCTGTTTTTATGCTGTTTTACGCGTTAAAACGCAGAAAAAAAGCTCAAAACGTGCTGTTTTGCTAAAATAAGCATTTTCAAGCATTTTAGATCGTGAAATCGTTCAAATAGAAGCAATATTAATAAAACGAATAATAAAATTCGTCTTTTTTATAAAGCTGTTTTACGCGTTAAAACGCAGATTAAAGCTAAAAACGTGCTGTTTTGCTAAAATAAGCATTTTCAAGCATTTTAGATCGTTGAAATCGTTCAAATAGACGCAATATTTAAAAAAACGAATAAAAAAAAATTGTCGTTTTATGTTGTTTTACGCTTTAAAAAACGCAGATTAAAGCTAAAAACGTGCTGTTTTGCTAAAATAAGCATTTTCAAGCATTTTAGATCGTTGAAATCGTTAAAATAGAAGCAATATTAATAAAAACGAATAATAAAAACGTCGTTTTATGTTGTTTACGCGTTAAAACGCAGTTTAAAAAGCTCAAAACGTGCTGTTTTGCTAAAATAAGCATTTTCAAGCATTTTTAGATCGCTGGAAATCGTTCAAATAGACGCAATATTAATAAAAAACGAATAACAAAAAATTCTCTGCCGTTTTTATAAGCTGGTTTTTACGCGTTAAAACGCAGATTAAAAGCTCAAAACGCTGTTTTGCTAAAATAAGCATTTCAAGCATTTTAGATCGCTTTGAAATCGTTCAAATAGAAGCAATATTAATAAAAAAACGAATAATAAAAAAAAATTCGTCGTTTTATAAGCTGTTTTACGCGTTAAAACGTGCTGATTAAAGCTCAAACGTGCTGTTTTGCTAAAATAAGCATTTCAAGCATTTTAGATCGTTGAAATCAGTTCAAATAGAAGCAATATTAATTAAAAACGAATAATAAAATTTCATCGTTTTATAAGCTGTTTTACGCGTTAAAACGCTGGATTAAAGCTCAAAAACGTGCTGTTTTGCTAAAATAAGCATTTTCTGGCATTTTAGATCGTTGAAATCGTTTAAATAGAAGCAATATTAATAAAAATCGAATAATAAAAAATTCGTCATTTTATGCTGTTTTATCGCGTTAAACGCAGGATTAAAGCTCAAAAACGTGCTGTTTTGCTAAAATAAGTACTAAAGCATTTTAGATCGCTGGAAATCGTTCAAATAGAAGTAAATATGAATAAAAAAACGAATACTGCACTCTACTGTTTTTATATGCTGTTTACGCGTTAAAACGCAGATTAAAAGCTCTCAAAATCAAAAGCTGTTTTGCTAAAATAAGCATTTTCAAGCATTTTAGATCGTTGAACTGTTCAAATAGAAGCAATACGAATAAAACGAATAATAAAAATTTCGTCGTTTTTATGCTGTTTTACGCGTTAAAAACGCAGATTAAAGCTCAAAACGTGCTGTTTTGCTAAAAATAAGCATTTTCAAGCATTTTAGATTGTTGTACCGTTTTAAATAGAAGCAATATTAATAAAAATCGAATAATAAAAAATCTGTTTTATGTTGTTTTACGCGTTAAACGCAGATTAAAGCTCAAAACGTGCTGTTTTGCTAAAATAAGCATTTTCAAGCATTTTAGATCGTTGAAATTGTTCAATAGACGTAATATTAATAAAAATTCATCAATGTAAAAATCTGTCGTTTTATGTTGTTTTACGCGTTAAAACGCAGATTAAAGCTCAAAACGTGCTGTTTTGCTAAAATAAGCATTTCTTTAAGCATTTTAGATCGTTGAAATCGTTCAAATAGACGCAATATTAATAAAACCACACAAAATTCTCTATCGTTTTATGCTGTTTTACGCGTTAAAAACGCTGATTAAAGCTCAAAACGTGCTGTTTTGCTAAAATTTAGTGCATTTTTAAGCATTTTAGATCGTTGAACTGTTCAAATAGACGCACATTAATAAAACGAATAATAAAAAAATTCCGTCATTTTTATGCTGTTTTACGCGTTAAACGCAGATTAAAGCTCAAACGCTGTTTTGCTAAAAATAAGCATTTTCAAGCATTTTAGATCGTTGAAATCGTTCATATAGACGCACATTAATAAAACGAATAATAAAATTCTGTCGTTTTATGCTGGGTTTTACGCGTTAAAAACGTAAGTAGAATAAAAGCCTTCCTCAAACGTGCCAAGGTTTTGCTAAAATGTTTTCAAGCATTTTAGATCGTTGAAATCGCCCTGGGGCCGAAGCAATATTAATAAAAACCAATAATAAAAATCTGTCGTTTTATGTTGCCTTTACGCGTTAAACGGCAGATTAAAAGCTCAAAACGTGCTGTTTCATAAAATATTTTCAAGCATTTTAGATCATTGGAAATCGTTCAACAGAGGACGCAATATTAATAAAAACGAATAATAAATTGTCGTTTTTATGTTTTTCACGCGTTAAAAACGCAGATTAAAGCTCAAACGCTGTTTTATAAAATAAGCATTTTCAAGCATTTTAGATCGTTGAAATCGTTCAAATAGAAGCAATATTAATTAAAAAACGAATAATAAAAATTTCTGTCGTTTTTATGTTGTTTTACGCGTTAAAAACGCAGGATTAAAAGCTCAAAACGTGCTGTTTTGCTAAAATAAGCATTTTCAAGCATTTTAGATCAAGCTGGAAATCGTCTCAAATAGACGCAATATTAATAAAAACGAATAATAAAACACCTCTGTCATTTTATTGCTTTAATGCGTTAAAATCTGGTGATTAAAGCTCAAACGTGCTGTTTTGCTAAAATAAGCATTTTCTTTACATTTTAGATCGTTGAAAATCGTTCAGCCAGACGCAATATTACTGTAAAAACGAATAATAAAAATTTCTGTCGTTTTTATGCTGTTTTACGCATTAAAAAACGCAGATTAAAGCTCAAAAACGTGCTGTTTTGCTAAAATAAGCATTTCAAGCATTTTAGATCGTTGAAATCGCTTCAAATAGAAGCTAATATTAAATAAAAAACGAATAATAAAAAATCTGTCAAGCCTTTATGTTGGTTTTTCTGCGTTAAAACGCAGATTAAAGCTCAAAATCGTGCTGTTTTGCTGTAAAATAAGCATTTAGATCGTTGAAATCGTTCAAATAGACGCAATTTTAAAAAAAAAACAATAATAAAAATTCTGTCGTTTTATGCTGTTTTGCGTTAAAACGCAGATTAAAGTCAAAACGTGCTGTTTTGCTAAAATAACATTTTCAAGCATTTAGATCGTTGAAATGTTCAAATAGAAGCAATTAATAAAAACGAATAATAAAATCTGTCGTTTTATGCTGTTTTACGTTTTTAAGCATTAAAAGCCAAAACCGTTTTGCAATACAAATTTAACATAGGTTGAAATCTTTCAAATAGACGCAATAAATAAAAACGAATAATAAAAATTTAGCATTTTAGCTTGTTCGCTTAAACGCGATTAAAGTCAAAACTGTTTTAAAATAACATTTAGCATTTTAGATCGTTAAATCTGTTCAAATAGACGCAATATTAATAAAAAACGAATAAAAAAATTCGTCGTTTTATGCTTAGTTAAAACGCAGAATAAACTAAAACGTGCGTTTTCTAAAATAGTTTTCAAGCTTTTTGATGTAAATTTCAAAGTAAATGAAATAAAAACGAATAATAAAAATCGTTCGTTTTAGTTTACTTAAAACGCAGATTAAAAGCTCCAAATGCTGTTTTCAAAATAAGTTTTCAAGCATTTTAGATCGTTGAAATCGTTCAAATATATCCCAATAATCAAAAAACGAATAATAAAAATTTACTTTTTAGGGTTACGCTTTAAAAAGCTTATTAAATCAATAAAGCTTTTGAAAAATTTAGACGCTAAATTTAATTGAAATCTTAAAAGAATTATTAAAAAAAAAATAAAAATTCGTTTTTAGTTTTTCCCCTAAAAACGGATTAAAGCCAAAAGTTTTTTAAAAATAAAATTTTTTTTTAACGTTAAAGTTAAAACGCAATTAATAAAAACAATAATAAAAATTTTCTTTTATCCCTTTTCCGTTAAAAATAAATAAACGTTTTTAAAATAATTTATTTGTGTTAAAATCGTTAAAAGGAAATATTAAAAAACGAATAAAAAATTGCGTTTTATCGTTTTAGGTTAAAACGAATTACTAAAACCGTTTTTCTAAAATTTTGTTTCAGTTTGATTGAAACGTAAATAGTA
>NW_027047879.1:0-12260 GCF_025399875.1 Dalotia coriaria | reverse complement strand
TTTTTTTTCCCAAAAGCACCCGGGCCGTTAAAAAAAACGCAGATTAAAAAAGCTCAAAAGCATTTGTGCTGTTTTGCTAAAATAAGCATTTTCAAGCTTTTTGATCGTGAAATCGTTCAAATAGAAGCATATAATAAAACGAATAATAAAAATTTGTCGTTTTATGCTGTTTACGCGTTAAACGCAGATTAAAGCTCAAACGTGCTGTTTTGCTAAAATAAGCATTTTCAAGCATTTTAGACGTTGAAATCGTTCAAATAGACAATATTAATAAAACGAATAATAAAAATTTCGTCGTTTTTATGCTGTTTACGCGTTAAAACGCTGATTAAAGCTCAAACGTGCTGTTTTGCTAAAATAAGCATTTTCAAGCATTTTAGATCGTTGATAATCGTTCAAATAAGCAAAAATAAAAAACGAATAATAAAAATTTCGTGTTTTATGCTGTTTTACGCGTTAAAACGCAGATTAAAGCTCAAAACGTGCTGTTTTGCTAAAAAAAAGCATTTTCAAGCATTTTAGATCGTTGAAATCGTTCAAATAGAAGCAATATTAATAAAAACGAATAATAAAAATTTCGTCGTTTTTATGCTGTTTCACGCGTTAAAACGCAGATTAAAGCTCAAAACGTGCTGTTTTGCTAAAATAAGCATTTTCAAGCAATTTTAGATCGTTGAAATCGTTCAAATAGAAGCAATATTAATAAAAACGAATAATAAAAATTTCGTCGTTTTATGCTGTTTTACGCGTTAAAACGATGATTAAAGCTCAAAAGGTGCTGTTTTGCTAAAATAAGCATTTTCAAGCTTTTAGATCGTTGAAATCGTTCAAATAGATGCAATATTAATAAAAACGAATAATAAAAATTCGTCGTTTTATGTTGTTTTACGCGTTAAAACGCATATTAAAGCTCAAAACGTGCTGTTTTGCTAAAATAAGCATTTTCAAGCATTTTAGATCGTTAAAATCGTTCAAATAGCGCAATATTAATAAAAACGAATAATAAAAATTCGTCGTTTTATGCGTTTTACGCTTAAACGCAGATTAAACTCAAAACGCTTTTATAAAATGAAATTTTCAAGCATTTTGATTGTTGAAATCGTTCAAATAGAGCAATATTAATAAAAAACTTAATAAAATAAGTCTTTTATGCTGTTTTACGCGTTAAAACGCAGATTAAAGCTCAAAAACGTGCTTTGTTCTAAAATAAGCATTTTCAAGCATTTTAGATCGTTGAAATCGTTCAAAAACGAAGCTAATTAATAAAACGAATAATAACAAATTCGTCGTTTTTATGCTGTTTAACGCGTTAAAACGCAGATTAAAAGCTCAAAACGTGCGTTTGCTAAAATAAAGCATTTTCAACATTTTAGATCGTTGAAATCGTTCAAATATTAGCAATATTAATAAAAACGAATAATAAAATTTCGTCGTTTTATGTGTTTTACGCGTTAAAACGCAGAATAAAGCTCAAAAACGTGCTGTTTTGCTAAATAAGCATTTTCAAAGCATTTTAGATCGTTGATATCGTTCAAATAGACGCAATATAATAAAAACGAATAATAAAAATTTCGTCGTTTTATGCTGTTTACGCGTTAAAACGCAGATTAAAGCTCAAAACGTGCTGTTTTGCTAAAATAAGCATTTTCAAGCATTTAGATCGTTGAAATCGTTCAAATAGAAGCAATATTAATAAAAACGAATAATAAAATTTTAGTTTTATGCTGTTTCGCGTTAAAACGCTGATTTAAACTCAAAAGTGCTGTTTTGCTAAAATAGCATTTTCAGCAATAGATCGTTGAAATCGTTCAAATAGATGCAATATTAATAAAAACGAATAATAAAAATTGTCGTTTTATGCTTTACGCGTTAAAACGCTGATTAAAGCTCAAAAGGGCTGTTTTGCTAAAATAAGCATTTTCAAGCATTTTGAATCGTTGAAATCGTTCAAATAGAAGCAATATTAATAAAACGAAATAATAAAAATTTCGTTTTTATTGCTGTTTCGCGTTAAAACGCAGATTAAAAGCTCAAAACGTGCTGTTTTGTGCTAAAATAAGCATTTTCAAGCATTTTAGACGTTGAAATCGTTTAAATAGAAGCAATATAATAAAAACGAATAATAAAAAATTTCGTCGTTTTATGTTGTTTTACGCGTTAAAACGCAGATTAAAGCTCAAAACGTGCTGTTTTTGCTAAAATAAGCATTTTCAAGTTTTTAGATCGTTAAAATCGTTCAAATGCAATATTAATAAAAACGAAAATAAAAAACGTCGTTTTTAGTGTTTTACGCTTTAAAAAACGCAGATTAAACTAAAAACTGCGTTTTGCTAAAATAAAATTTTCAACATTTTGATTTAAAATTTCGTTCAAAAAAAGCAATATTAAAAAAAACGAAAAAAAAAAAAATTCGTCGTTTTATGCTGTTTTAGGGTTAAAAACGCAGATTGCTCAAAACTGCTGTTTTGCAAAAAAAGCATTTTAAAGAAGACGTTGAAATCGTTCAAATAAAAAATATTAATAAAAACGAATAATAAAAATTGTCGTTTTATGTTTTTTACGCTTTAAAAAACGCAGTTTAAAAAGCCAAAACGTGCGTTTTGCTAAAAAGCATTTTCGCTTTTTTTGATCGTTGAAATCGTTAAAATTTTGGCAATATTAAAAAAAAACGAATAATAAAAATTTCGTCTTTTTTTGCGTTTTTACGCGTTAAAACGCGAAAAAAAGCTAAAAAGGGCTGTTTTGCTAAAAAAGCATTTTCAAGCATTTTAGATCGTGAAATGTTCAAATAGAGCAATATTAATAAAAACGAAAAAAAAATTTCGTGTTTTATGCTGTTTTACGCGTTAAAACGCAGTTTAAAACCAAAAAGGGCTTTTTGCAAAAAATAAGCATTTTCAAGCATTTTAGACGTTGAAATCGTTTAAATAGAAGCAATATTAATAAAAACGAATAAAAAAAATTTGTCGTTTTTTGTTTTTACGCTTTAAAAAAACGCAGTTTAAAAACTCAAAACGTGCTGTTTTGCTAAAATAAGCATTTTCGCATTTTAGATCGTTAAAACGTTCAAATAGAGCAATATTAATAAAAAACGAATAAAAAAAAATTTCGTTTTTTGTTTTTACGCGTTAAACGTGATTAAAGCTAAAAAGTGCTGTTTTGCTAAAATAAGTTTTTCAAGCTTTTTAGATCGTTGAAATCGTTCAAAAAAAGAATTTTAATAAAAACGAATAATAAAAATTTCGTGTTTTTATGCTGTTTTACGCGTTAAAACGCAGATTAAAGCTCAAAACGTGCTGTTTTGCTAAAATAAGCATTTTCAAGCATTTTAGATCGTTGAAATCTTTTTAAATAGAAGCAATATTAATAAAAACGAATAAAAAAAAATTCGTCGTTTTATGCTTTTAAGCGTTAAAAACGAGTTTAAAACCCCAAAAGGATGTTTTTCTTAAATAAGCATTTTCAAGCATTTTAGATCGTTGAAATCGTTCAAATAGACGCAATATTAATAAAAACGAATAATGAAAATTTCGCTGTTTATAAGCGTTTTACGCGTTAAAACGCAGAATAAAGCTCAAAACGTGCTGTTTTGCTAAAATAAGCATTTTCAAGATTTTAGATCGTTGAAATCGTTCAAATAGAAGCAATACTAAATAAAACGAATAATAAAAATTCGTCGTTTTTATGCTGTTTTACGCGCGTTAAAACGCAGATTAAAGCTCAAAACGTGCTGTTTTGCTAAAATAAGCATTTTCAAGCATTTTAGATCGTTGAAATCGTTCACAAATAGACGTGCAATATTAATAAAAAACGAATAATAAAAATTTGTCGTTTTTATGCTGTTTTACGCGTTAAAAACGCAAATTAAGCTCAAAACGTGCTGTTTTGCTAAAATAAGCATTTTCAAGCATTTTTAGGATCGTTGAAATCGTCTTTCACAAATAGCACATAATAAAAAAAACGAATAATAAAAATACCTGTCGTTTTATGTTGTTTTACGCGTTAAACGCAGATTAAAGCTCAAAACGTGCTGTTTTGCTGCTAAAATGTTTTCAAGCATTTAGATCGTTGAAATCGTTCAAATAGACGCAATATTAATAAAACGAATAATAAAAAAATTCGTCGTTTATGTTGTTTTACGTTAAAACGCAGATTAAAGCTCAAAACGTGCTGTTTTGGTTAAAATAAGCATTTTCAAGCATTTTAGATCGTTGAAACGTTCAAATAGAAGATTATTAATAAAAAACGAATAATAAAAATTGTCGTTTTTATGCTGTTTTACGCGTTTAAAATCGCAGATTAAAAGCTCAAAACGTGCTTGTTTTTGCTAAAAATAAGCATTTTCAAGCATTTTAGATCGCTGAAATCGTTCAAATAGACGCAATATTAATAAAAAAACGAATAATAAAAATTTCGTCGTTTTTATGCTGTTTTATGCGTTAAAACGTTGATTAAAAGCTCAAAACGTGCTGTTTTGCTAAAATAAGCATTTTCAAGCATTTGAGATCGCTGAAATCGTTCAAATAGACTCAATATTAATAAAAACGAATAATAAAAAAATTCGCTCTGTTTTTATGTTGTTTTACGCGTTAAAAACGCAGATTAAAAGCTCAAAACGTGCTGTTTCTGCTAAAATAAAGCATTTTCAAGCATTTTAGATCGTTGAAATCGTTCAAATAGACGCAATATTAATAAAAACGAATAATAAAAATCGTCGTTTTTATAAGGTTTTACGCGTTAAAACGCAGATGTTTTCCTCAAAAACGTGTTGTTTTGCTAAAATAAGCATTTTCAAGCATTTTTAGATCGTTGAAATCGTTCAAATAGGAAAAGCAATATTAATAAAAAACGAATAATAAAAAATTCGTCGTTTTATGCGTGTTGTTTTACGCGTTAAAAACGCAGATAAAGCTCAAAACGTGATGTTTTGCTGCTAAAGTAAAGCATTTTCAAGCATTTGAGATCGTTGAAATCGTTCAAATAGACGCAAATAATATAAAACGAATAATAAAAAATTCGTCGTTTTTATGCCGTTTTACGCGTTAAAAACTCAGATTAGCTCAAACGTGCTGTTTTGCTAAAATAAGCATTTTCAAGCATTTTTAGATCGTTGAAATCGTTCAAATAGAAGCAATATTAATAAAAAACGAATAATAAAAAATTCGTCGTTTTTATGCTGTTTTACGCTGCTGCCAAATGCAGATTAAAAGCTCCTCAAAACGTGCTGTTTTGCTAAAATAAGCATTTTCAAGCATTTTAGATCGTTGAAATCGTTCAAATAGAAGCAATATTAATAAAACGAATAATAAAAAATTCGTCGTTTTATGTTGTTTCACGCGTTAAAAACGCAGATTAAAACTCAAAAACGTGCTGTTTTGCTAAAAATAAGCATTCTCAAGCATTTTAGATCGTTGAAATCGTTTAAATAGAAGCAATATTAATAAAAACGAATAATGTAAATTCGTCATTTTTATGTTGTTTACGCGTTAAAACGCAGATTAAAGCTCAAAACGTGCTGTTTTGCTAAAAATAATCATTTTCAAGTATTTTAGATCGTTGAAATCGTTCAAATAGACGCAATATTAATAAAAACGAATAATAAAAATTTCGGACGTTTGCTGTGCTTTACGCGTTAAAACGCAGACAGCTCAAAACGTGCTGTTTTGCTAAAATAAGCATTTTCAAGCATTTTAGATCGTTGAAATCGTTCAAATAGAAGCAATATTAATAAAACGAATAATAAAAATTCGTCGTTTTATGTTGTTTTACGCGTTAAAACGCAGATTAAAGCTCAAAAACGTGCTGTTTTGCTAAAAATAAGCATTTTCAAGCATTTTAGATCGTTGAAATTCTGTTCAAATAGACGCAATATTAATAAAAACGAATAATAAAAAATTTCGTCGTTTGTATGCTGTTTTATCGCGTTAAAACGCTGATTAAAGCTCAAATGTGCTGTTTTGCTAAAATAAGCATTTTCAAGCATTTTAGATCGTTGGAAATCGTTCAAATAGACGCAATATTAATAAAGAACGAATAATGTACTCGTCGTTTTTATGTTGCTTTACGCGTTAAAACGCAGATTAAGCTCAAAACGTGCTGTTTTGTTAAAATAAGCATTTTCAAGCATTTTAGATCGTTGAAATCGTTCAAATAGACGCAATATTAATAAAAAAACGAATAATAAAAAATTCGTCGTTTTTATGCTGTTTTACGCGTTAAAAACGCAGATTAAAGCTCAAAACGTGCTGTTTTGCTAAAATAAGCATTTTCAAGCATTTTAGATCGTTGAAATCGTTCAAATAGAAGCAATATTAATAAAAACGAATAATAAAAATTCGCGCGTTGTTTAACGCGTTAAAACGCAGACTAAAAGCTCAAACGTGCTGTTTTGCTAAAATAAGTATTTTCAAGCATTTTAGATCGTTGCAATCGTTCAAATAGAAGCAATATTAATAAAAAACGAATAATGTACCCGTCGTTTTATGTTGTTTTACGCGTTAAAACGCAGATTAAAGTCTCAAACGTAAGCTGTTTTGCTAAAATAAGCATTTTCAAGCATTTTAGGTCGTTGAAATCGTTCAAATAGAAGCAATATTAATAAAAAACGAATAATGTACCCGTCGTTTTTATGTTGTTTTACGCGTTAAAAACGCAGATTAAAAGCTCAAAACGTGTGTTGTTTTGCTGTTAAGCATTTTCAAGCATTTTAGATCGTTGAAATCGTTCAAATAGACGCAATATTAATAAAAACTAATAATAAAATTTCGTCGTTTTATGTTGTTTTACGCGTTAAAACGTTTTTCGATTAAAGCTCAAAACGTGCTGTTTTTGCTAAAATAAGTATTTTTCAAGCATTTAGATCGTTGAAAGGTTCAACGCAATATTAATAAAACGAATAATAAAAAATTCGTCGTTTTTATGCCGTTTTACGCGTTAAAACGCAGATTAAAAGCTCAAAACGTGCTGTTTTGCTAAAATAAGCATTTTCAAGCATTTTAGATCAAGCTGAAATCGTTCAAATAGAAGCAATATTAATAAAACGAATAATAAAAATTCGTCGTTTTAAAGCGTTTTACGCGTTAAAACGCAGATTAAAGCTCAAAACGCGCTGTTTTGCTGCAACAAGCATTTTCAAGCATTTTGTGATCGTTGAAATCGTTCGGGGCCAGACGCGCAATATTAATAAAAAACGAATAATAAAATTCGTCGTTTTTATGCTGTTTTACGCGTTAAAACGCAGATTAAAAGCTCAAAACGTGCTGCCTTCGCTGCTAAAATAAGCATTTTCAAGCATTTTAGATCGTTGAAATCGTTCAAATAGATGCAATATTAATGCAAAAACGAATAATGTAAATTCGTCGTTTTATGCTGTTTTACGCGTTAAAAACGCAGATTAAAAGCTCAAAACGTGCTGTTTTGCTAAAATAAGCATTTTCAAGATGGACGTTGAAATCGTTCAAATAGAAGCACATAATAAAACGAATAATAAAAAAAAAATCGTTTTATCCTTGTTTTACGCGTTAAAACGCAGATTAAAAGCTCAAAAACGTGCTGTTTTGCTAAAATAAGCATTTTCAAGCATTTTAGATCGTTGCACCGTTCAAATAGGAAGCAATATTAATAAAAAACGAATAATAAAATTCGTCGTTTTATGTTGTTTTACGCGTTAAAACGCAGATTACAGCTCAAACGTGCTGTTTCATAAAATAAGCATTTTCAAGCATTTTAGGTCGTTGAAATCAACTAAATAGAAGCAATATTAATGTTCGAATAATAAAAAAATTCGTCGTTTCTTTTATGTTGTTTACGCGTTAAAACGCTGATTAAAAGCTCAAAACGTGCTGTTTGCTGGGTAAATAAAGCATTTTCAAGCATTTTAGATCGTTGAAATTGTTCAAATAGACGCAATATTAATAAAAACGAATACCAAAAATTCGTCGTTTTTATGTTGTTTCTACGCGTTAAAACGCAGATTAAAAGCTCTCAAAACGTGCTGTTTTGCTAAATACATTTTCAAGCATTTTAGATCGTTGAAATCGTTCAAATAGAAGCGTAATATTAATAAAAACGAATAATAAAAATTCGTCGTTTTATGCTGTTTACGCGTTAAAACGCAGACAAGCTCAAAACGTGCTGTTTTGCTAAAATAAGCATTTTCAAGCATTTTAGATCGTTGAAATCGTTCAAATAGACGCAGAATTAATAAAAACGAATAATAAAAATTTCGTCGTTTTATGCTGTTTTACGTTAAAACGCAGATTAAAAGCTCAAAACGTGCTGTTTTGCTAAAATAGCATTTTTCAAGCATTTTGTGATCGTTGAAATCACCAAATAGAAGCAATATTAATAAAAACGAATAATAAAAAAATTCTTTATGCTGTTTTACGTTAAAAACGCAGATTAAAAGCTCAAAACGATGTTTTGCTAAAAATAAGTATTTTCAAGCATTTTAGACGTTGAAATCGTTCAAATAGACGCAATATTAATAAAAACGAATAATAAAAAATTCATCGTTTTATAAAAGCTGTTTTACGCGCTAAAACGCAGATTAAAAGCTCAAAACGTGCTGTTTTGCTAAAATAAGCATTTTCAAGCATTTTAGATCGTTGAAATCGTTCAAATAGACGCAATATTAATAAAAAAACGAATGTATCAAAAATTTCGTCGTTTTATGCTGTTTTACGCGTTAAAAACGCTGATTAAAAGCTCTCAAAAACGTGCTGTTTTGCTAAATAAAGCATTTTCAAGCATTTTAGATCGTTGAAATCGTTCAAATAGATGCAATATTAATAAAAACGAATAATAAAAATTCGTCGTTTTATGCTGTTTTACGCGTTAAAACGCAGATTAAAGCTCAAAACGTGCTGTTTTGCTAAAAATAAGCTTTTTCCCCATTTTAGATCGTTGAAATTGTTCAAATAGACGCAAATTAAAAAAAACGAAAAATTTAAAAAAATTGTCGTTTTATCCCGTTTTACGCGTTAAAAGGGCGTTTAAAAAGTTCAAAACGTGCTGTTTTGCTAAAAAAAACATTTTCAAGCTTTTTTTAGATCGTTGAAATCGTTCAAATAGAAGCAATATTAATAAAACGAATAAAAAAATTCGTCGTTTTTATGCTTTTTTCCCTTGAAAAAACGCAGATTAAAGCTCAAAACGTGCTTTTTTTCCCAAAATAATTTTTTTCAAGCTTTTTTAGATCGTTGAAATCGTTCAAATAGACGCAGAATTAATAAAAACGAATAAAAAAAAATTTCTTTTTTTTATGCTTTTTTTACGCGTTCCAGATTAAAGCCCCAAAACGTGCTTTTTTGCTAAAAAAAAACATTTTCAAGCTTTTTTAGATCGTTGAAATCGTTCAAATAGAAGAAATTAAAAAAAAACAATAAAAAAAAATTCCGCCGTTTTATGCTGTTTTACGCTTTAAAAAACGCAGATTAAACCCCAAAAAACGTGCTGTTTTGCTAAAAAAAGGCTTTTTAAGCGTTTTGGCCGGGGGGAAATCGTTCAAATAGACGCAATATTAAAAAAAAACGAATAAAAAAAATTTATGTTTTTTTTCTTTTTTACGCGTTTAAAACGCAGTTTAAAAAAGCTCAAAACGTGCTGTTTTCCCCAAAAAAAAGCATTTTCCCCTTTTTAAATCTTTAAATCTTTTAAAAATAAATTTTTTTTATTAAAAAAAACGAATAAAAAAAATTTCCCCTCGTTTTATGCGTTTTACGCTTTAAAAACGCGGGTTAAAAAACTCAAACGTCGGGTTTTCTAAAATGCTTTTTTAAAAAGAAAGATCGTTGAAATCTTTTAAAAATAAAAGCTATTAAAAAAAACGAATAATAAAAAATTCGTCTTTTTTATGTTGTTTTACGCGTTAAAACGCAGTTTAAAAACTCAAAACGTGCTTTTTTGCAAAAATTTAGCATTTTCAAGCATTTTAGATCTTTGGGAAATCGTTCAAATAGACGAAAATTTTAAATAAAAACGGCAAAATAAAAATTCGTCTTTTTTTAAAGTTGTTTTACGTTTAAAAAAACGCAGATTACAACCCAAAAACGGCTTTTTTCCCAAAAAGCTTTTCCAAGCATTTTGGGATCGTTGAAATTCATTCAAATAGAAAAATTTAATAAAAACAATAATAAAAATTTGTCGTTTTGTTGTTTTACGGGGTTAAAACGCAGATTAAAGCTCAAAACGTGCTGTTTTTTAAAATAAATTTTCAAGCATTATAGATTTGAAATCGTTCAAATGGGCAAATTAATAAAAACGAAAAATTTAAAAATTGTCGTTTTATGTTGTTTTACGCGTTATAAAAAAGATTAAAAACCTCAAAACGTCCCGTTTTGTTTAAAATAAGCATTTTAAAAGCATTTTAGATCGTTGGAAACCCGTTAAAAATAGACGCAATAAAAATAAAACAAATTTAAAAAAAATTTCGTCTTTTTTTACCCTGTTTTACGCAAAAACGGGAAAAACTAAAAAACGTGCTTTTTTTGCTAAAAAAAAAGCATTTTAAAAGCTTTTTTAGATCGTTAAAAATCTTTTCAAATAGACGAAATTTAAAAAAAAAAACGAAAAATTTTAAATTTCGTCGTTTTATGGCTGTTTACGGGGTTAAAAACGGTTTAAAAATCGAAACGGCTGTTTTTTAAAATAAACGGCTTTTTGGATCGTTAAAACCGTTCAAATAAAAACAATATTAATAAAAACGAATAAAAAAAAAATTCCGTCGTTTTATGCTGTTTTACGGGGTTAAAACGCAGTTTAAAAAGCCCCAAAACGTGCTTTTTGCTAAAATAAGTTTTTTCCCAACATTTTAGATCTTTGGGGAAAATTTTTCCAAATGGGAGGGAATATTAATAAAAACAATAAAAAAAATTTCTGTTTTTTTTGTTTTACGCTTTAAAAAACGCTGTTTAAAAACCCTAAAAACGTGTTTGTTTTTTTGCTAAAAAAACATTTTCAAGCATTTTTGATCGTTGAAATCGTTCAAAAGACGCAAATTAATAAAAACGAATAAAAAAATTCTTTTTTTATAAAGTTTTACGCTTTAAAAACGCAGATTAAAGTAAAAACCCTTGTTTTGCTAAAATAAGCTTTTTTCAAGCATTTTAGATCGTTGAAATCGTTCAAATAGAGCAATATTAATAAAAACGAATAATAAAAATTTCGTCTTTTTTATGCTGTTTTACGCGTTAAAACGCAAAATTAAAGCTCAAAACGTGCTTGTTTTTGCTAAATAAGCATTTTCAAGCATTTTGATCGTTGAAATCTTTTAAATAGAAGCAATATTAATAAAAACGAATAATAAAAATTCGTCTTTTTATGCTTTTTTACGCGTTAAAACGCAGATTAAAGCTCAAACGTGCGGTTTTGCTAAAATAAGCTTTTTCAACATTTTAGACGTTGAAATCTTTTAAATAGACGCAATATTAATAAAAACGAATAATAAAAATTTGTCGTTTTATGCTGTTTTACGCTCAAAACGCAGAATAAAGCTCAAAACGTGCTGTTTGCTAAAATAAGCATTTTCAAGCATTTTAGATCGTTGAAATCGTTCAAATAGAAGCAATATTAATAAAAAACAAATAATAAAATTCGTCGTTTTATGCTGTTTTACGCTTTAAAAAACGCAGATTAAAGCTAAAAACGTGCTGTTTTGCTAAAAAAGTTTTTTTCGCATTTTAGATCGTTGAAACTTTTTAAATAAAGCAATATTAATAAAAACGAAAAAAAAAAAATTTGCGTTTTATGCTGTTTTACGCGTTAAAACGCGGATTAAACTCAAAACGTGTGTTTTTTAAAAAATGATTTTCAAGCTTTTTTGATCGTTGAAATCGTTAAATGAAAATATTAATAAAAACGAATAAAAAAAAAATTCGTCTTTTTATGCTGTTTACGCGAAAAACGCAGATTGCCAAAACGTGCTGTTTTGCTAAAATGCTTTTTCAAGATTTTGATCGTTGAAATGTTAAAAAAAAGCAAAAAAAAAACGAATAAAAAAAAATTTCGCTTTTTTTGTTTTTGCGTTCGTGAATAAACCAAAACGTGCTTTTTTGTAAAAAGCATTTCCCATTTTGAGTTGAAATCGTTCAAATAAAAACAATATTAAAAAAAACGAATAATAAAAATTCGTCGTTTTAGGGTTTTTACGCGTTAAAAACCAGTTAAAAGCTAAAAACGCGTTTTGCTAAAATAAGCTTTTTTCAAGCATTTTAGATCGTTGAAATCGAAATAGAAAATTAAAAAAAAACAAAAAAACCGCA
>NW_027047878.1:0-12264 GCF_025399875.1 Dalotia coriaria | reverse complement strand
AGTTTTAATCTGCGCGCTCTTAACGCGTAAAACAGCATAAAACGACGAAATTTTTATTATCTGTTTTTATTAATATTGCTCTATTTGGAACGATTTCGCTAACGATTCAAAATGCATGAAAATGCTTATATTAGCAAAACAGCACGTTTTGAGCTTTAATCTGCGTTTTAACGCGTAAAAACAGCATAAAAACGACGAATTTTTTTATTACTCCGTTTTTATTAATATTGCGTCTATTCTGAACGATTTCAACGACCAAAAATGCTTGAAAATGCTTATTTTAGCAAAACGGCACGTTTTGAGCTTTATTCTGCGTTTTAACGCGTAAGACAGTACAAAAACGACGAAATTTTATTATTCGTTTTTATTAATATTGCGTCTATTTGAGCGATTTCAACGATCTGCACAAGCTTCGGAAAATGCTTATTTTAGCAAACAGCACGTTTTGAGTTTTAATCTGCGTTTTAACGTAAAACAGCATAAAACGATCAAATTTTTGTCATTCGTTTTTATTAATATTGTGCCCGGCTTCGAACGATTTCAACGATCTAAAATGCTTTGAAAAATGCTTTATTTTAAAACAGCAACGTTTTGAGCTTTATTCTGCGTTTTAACGCGTGTTGGAAAGCATAAAACGACGAAATTTTTATTATTCGTTTTATTTTTATTGCGTCTATTTGAACGATTTCAACGATCTAAAATGCTTGCTTATTTTAGCAAAAAACAGCACGCGTTTTGAGCTTTATTCTGCGTTTTAACGCGTAAAATAGCATAAAACGACGGAAATTTTTTATTATTCGTTTTATTTTATTGCGTCTATTTGAGCGATTTCAACGATCTAAAATGCTTGAAAATGCTTATTTTAGCAAAACAGCACGTTTTGAGTTTTAATCTGCGTTTAACAAAACAGCATAAAACGACGAAATTTTATTAATTCCGTTTTTATTAATATTGCGTCTATTTGGAACGATTTCAACGATCTAAAAATGCTTGAAAATGCTTTATTTTAGCAAAACAGCAACGTTTTGAGTTTAATCTGCGTTTTAACGCGTAAAACAGCATAAAAAACGACGAATTTTTATTATCTTCGTTTTATTAATATTGCTTCTATTTGAACAAACGATTTCGCAACGATCTAAAATGTTTCCAAAATGCTTATTTTAACAAAATGCAATGCCGCGAGCTTTAATCTGCGTTTTAACCAAAACAGCATAAAAACGACGAAATTTTATTATTCGTTTTGCCATTATTGCGTCTATTTAAACGATTTCAACGATCTAAAATGCTTGAAAATGCTTATTTTAGCAAAACAGCACGTTTTGAGCTTCTTTATTCTGCGTTTTAACGCAAACAGCATAAAAACGACGTATATTTTATTATTCGTTTTTATTTTATTGCGTCTATTTCGAATCGATTTCAAAGAGATCTAAAAATGTTTGAAAATGCTTGGTTTTAGCAAAACAGCACGTTTTGAAAGCTTTAATTCAGTTTTTAACGCTTAAACAGCATAAAAAAACGACGAATTTTTATATTCGTTTTGCCATTATTGCTTCTCTATTTGAACGATTTCAACGATCCAAAGTGCTTCTGATAATGCCGCATTTTGTAGCAAAAAACAGCACGTTTGGCTTTTAATCTGCGTTTTAACGCGTAAACAGCGGCCAAAAAACGACGAAATTTTTTATTATTCGTTTTTGCTAATATTGCGTCTATTTGAACGATTTCCAACGACTACCCAAAATGCTTGAAAATGCTTATTTTAGCAAAACAGCACGTTTTGAGCTTTAATCTGCGTTTTAACGCGTAAAAACAGCATAAAAAACGACGAAATTTTTATTATTCGTTTTTATTACTATTGCGTCTATTTGAAAACGATTGCAACGATCTAAAAATGCTTGAAAATGCTTATTTTAGCAAAACAGCACGTTTTGAGCTTTAATCTGCGTTTTAACGCGTAAAACAGCATAAAACAACGAATTTTTTTATTATTCGTTTTTTATTAATATTGTTTCTATTTGAACGATTTCAACGATTCAAAATTTTTGAAAATGCTTATTTTAACAAAAACAGCACGTTTTGAGCTTTAATCTGCGTTTAACTTCGTAAAACAGCATAAAAAAAAAACGATAAATTTTTTATTATTCCGTTTTATTAATATTGCTTCTATTTGAACGATTTCAACGATCTAAAAATGCTTGAGAATGGTTATTTTAGCAAACAGCACGTTTTGAGCTTAATCTGCGTTTTAACGCGTAAACAGCATAAAACGACGAATTTTTATTATTCGTTTTTTATTAATATTGCGTCTTATTTGAACGGGGATTTCAACGATCTAAAATGCTTGAAAATGCTTATTTTAGCAAAACAGCACGTTTTGAGCTTTAATCTGCGTTTTAACGCGTAAAATGTTAATAAAAACGACGAAATTTTTATTCGTTTTGGTTTTATTGCGTCTATTTGAACGATTTCAACGATCTAAAAATGCTTAAAATGTTTATTTTAGCAAAACAGCACGTTTTGAGCTTTAATCTGCGTTTTAACGCGTAGCCAAGCAGCATAAAAACGACGAAATTTTTATTATTCGTTTTTATTTTATTGCGTCTATCGAACGATTTCAACGATCTAAAATGCTTGAAAATGCTTATTTTAGCAAAACAGCACGTTTTGAGCTTTATTCTGCGTTTTAACGCGTAAAAATAGCATAAAACGACGAAATTTTTTATTATCTGTTTTTATTTTTATTGCGTTCATTTGAACGATTTCAACGATCTTAAAAATGCTTGAAAATGCTTTATATTTTAGCAAAACAGCACGTTTTGTTTCATTCTGCGTTTTAACGCTAAAATAGCATAAAACGACGAAATTTTTATTATTATCTGTTTTTATTTTTATTGCGTCTATTTGAGCGATTTCAACGATCTAAAATGCTTTCTGAAATGCTTTATTTTAGTGCAAAACAGCACGTTTTGAGCTTTAATCTGCGTTTTAACGCGTAAAACAGCATAAAACGACGAAATTTTATTATTCGTTTTTATTAATATTGCGTCTATTTGAACGATTTCAACGATCTAAAATGCTTGAAAATGCTTTATATTTTAGCAAAACAGCATCGTTTTGAGCTTTAATCTGCGTTTTAACGCGTAAACAGCATAAAAAACGTGACGAATTTTTATTATTCCGTTTTTATTACTATTGCGTCTATTTAAACGTGATTTCAACGATCTAAAAATGCTTGAAAATGCTTATTTTAGCAAAACACACGTTTTGAGTTTTATTCTGCGTTTTAACGCAAAACAGCATAAAACGACGATATTTTGCCGGTCTGTTTTTATTTTATTGCGTCTATTTGAACGATTTCAAAGATCTAAAATGCTTGAAAATGCTTTATTTTAGCAAAACAGCACGTTTTGAAAGCTTTAATCTGCGTTTTAACGCGTGAAAACAGCATAAAAACGACGATATTTTTATTATTCGTTTTATTTTATTGCGTCTTATTTGAACGATTTCAAAGATCTAAAAATGCTTGAAAATGCTTACTTCTTTAGCAAAACAGCACGTTTTGAGTTTCTCTTAATCGCGTTTTAACGCGTAAAACAGCATAAAAACGACGAATTTTATTATTCGTTTTTTAATAATATTGTTTCTATTTGAACGATTTCAACGATCTAAAAATGCTTGATAATGCTTATTTTAGCAAAACAGCACGTTTTGAGCTTTAATCTGCGTTTTAACGCGTGTAAAACAGCATAAAAAACGACGAAATTTTATTATTCGTTTTTTATTAATATTGCGTCAATTTGAACGATTTCAAATGATCTAAAATGCTTGAAAAATGCTTATTTTAGCAAAACAGCACGTTTTGAGCTTTTAACGTTTTAACGCGTAAAACAGCGCATAAAACGACGAAATTTTTATTATTCGTTTTATTAATATTGCGTCTATTTGAACGTGATTGCAAACGATCTAAAATGCTTGAAAATGCTTTTATTTTAGCAAAACAGCATGTTTTGAGCTTTAATCTGCGTTTTAACGCGTAAACAGCATAAAACAACGAATTTTTATTATTCGTTTTTATTAATATTGCTTCTATTTCCTGAACGATTTCAACGATCTAAAATTTTGAAAATGCTTTATTTTAACAAAACAGCATCACTTTGAGCTTTAATCTGCGTTTTAACTTTCGTAAAACAGCATAAAAACGATAAATTTTATTATTCGTTTTTATTAATATTGCTTCTATTTGAACGTGATTTCAACGATCTAAAATGCTTGAAAATAAGCTTATTTTTAGCAAAACAGCACGTTTTTGAGTTTTAATCTGCGTTTTAACGCGTAAACAAAAGTATAAAACGACGAATTTTTTTATTATTCGTTTTTATTAATATTGCGCTCTATTTGAACGATTTCAACGATCTAAAATGCTTGAAAATGCTTATTTTAAAGCAAAACAGCACGTTTGAGTTTTAATCTGCGTTTTAATTCGCGTAAACAGCATAAAAATCTAATTTTAAAATTTTTTTATTATTCGTTTTTATTTTTTATTGCGTCTATTTGCAACGATTCCAACGATCTAAAAATGCTTGAAAATTTATTTTAGCAAAACAGCACGTTTTGAGTTTTAATCTGCGTTTTAACGCGTAAAATGTTACAAAAAACGACGGTATTATTCGTTTCTTTATTAATATTGCTTCTATTTGAACGATTTCAACGATCTAAAATGCATGAAAATACATATTAGCAAAACAGCACGTTTTGAGCTTTAATTCGCGCTTTAACGCGTAAAACAGCATAAAAAAAAAAAAACGACGAATTTTTTATTATTCGTTTTTATTAATATTGCGTCTATTTGAAACGATTTCAACGATCTAAAATGCTTGAAAATGTTTATTTTAGCAAACGGCACGTTTTGAGTTTTATTCTGCGTTTTAACGGCAAAACAGCATAAAACGTGACGAAAATTTTTATTATTCGTTTTTATTAATATTGCGTCTTATTTGAGCGATTTCAACGATCTAAAATGTGTTTGAAAATGCTTATTTTAAAGCAAAAACAGCACGTTTTGAGTTTTAACTGCGTTTTAACGTTGTAAAACAAGTGGCTAAAACGACGAATTTTTATTATTCGTTTTTATTAATATTGCGTCTATTCTGAACGATTTCAACGATCTAAAATGCTTGAAAATGCTTATTTTAGCAAAACAGCACGTTTTTGAGCTTTTAATTTGCGTTTAACACGTAAAACAAAGCATAAAACGACGGAAATTCTTTTATTATTCGTTTTTATTTACGGCGCGCCCGCCTTGAACGATTTCCCAACGATCTAAAATGCTTGAAAATGCTTATTTTAGCAAAAACAGCACGTTTTGAGCTTTATTCCGCGTTTAACGCGTAAAAATAGCATAAAAACGACGAAATTTTTATTATTCGTTTTTTATTTTTATTGCGTCTATTTGAGCGATTTCCCTAACGATCTAAAATGCTTGAAAATGCTTATTTTAGCAAAACAGCACGTTTTGAAATAATCTGAGTTTTAATCGCGTAAAACAGCAGCGTAAAACGACGAATTTCGGCTATTCGTTTTTATTAATATTGCATCTATTTGAACGATTTCAACGATCTAAAACGCTTGCAAATGCTATTTTAGCAAAACAGCACGTTTTGAGCTTTAATCTGCTTTAACGCGTAAAACAGCATAAAACGACGAAATTTTATTATTCGCTCTTTTTATTAATATTGCGTCTATTTGGACGATTTCAACGATCTAAAATGCTGAAAATGTTTACTTTAGCAAAACAGCACGTTTTGAGCTTTAATCTGCTTTAACGCGTAAAACAGCATAAAACGACGAATTTTATTCGTTTTATTAATATTGCTTCTATTTGAACGAGATTTCAACGATCTAAAATGTTTGAAAAATGCTTATTTTAACAAAACAGCATCAAGCCTTTTGAGTTTTAATCTGCGTTTAACTCGTAAAACAGCATAAAAAACGACGAAATTTTATTATCTGTTTTTATTAATATTGCATCTATTTAAACGATTTCAACGATCTTAAATGCTTGAAATGCTTATTTTGAAGCAAAACAGCACGTTTTTGAGTTTATTCTGCGTTTAACGCGCGTAAAACAGCATAAAAACGACGAATTTTTGGTTATTCGTTTTTATTAATACGTTTCTATTTGAACGACAACGGACTTAAAATGTTTGAAAAATGCTTATTTTAGCAAAACAGCACGCTTTGAGCTTTAATCTGCGTTTTAACGCGTAAAAACAGCATAAAACGACGAAATTTTTATTATTCGTTTTTATTAATATTGCGTCTATTTGAACGATTTCAACGATCTAAAAATGCTTGAAAAATGCCACTTAGCAAAACAGCACGTTTTGAAAGCTTCTTTAATCTGCGTTTTAACGCGTAAAACAAGTACAAAAACGTAATGCAAATTTTTATTATTCGTTTTTATTAATATTGCGTCTATTTGAAACGATTGCAAACGATCTAAATGCTTGAAAATGCTTATTTTAGCAAAACAGCACGTTTGAGTTTTAATCTGCGTTTTAACGCAAAACAGCATAAAAACAACGAAATTCTGCTGGCTTTTGTTGTTTACTAATATTGTTTACTGAACGATTTCCAACGATCTAAAATTTTGAAAATGCTTATTTTAACAAAACAGCACGTTTTGAGCTTTAATCTGCGTTTTTCTTAACTCTTCAGAAACAACATAAAACGATAAATTTTTATTATTCAAGGTTTTTATTAATATTGCTTCTATTTGAAGGATTTCAACGATCTAAAAATGCTTGAAATGCTTTATTTTAGCAAAACAGCACGTTTTGAGTTTTAATCTGCGTTTTAACGCGTAAAACAAAAGTATAAAACGACGAATTTTTTTATTATTCGTTTTACAATATTGCGTCTATTTGAACCACTTAACGATCTAAAATGCTTGAAAATGCTTATTTTAGCAAACAGCACGTTTTTGAACTTTAATCTGCGTTTTAACGCGTAAAACAAGCATAAAAACGACGAAATCTTTTATTATTCGTTTTTATTTTATTGCGTCTATTTGAACGATTTCAACGACCAAAAATGTTTGAATGTTTATTTTCGCAAAACAGCACGTTTTGAGTCTTTAATCCGTGTTTTAACGCGTAAAACAGCATAAAAACGACGAAATTTTTATTATTCGTTTTGCCATTATTGCTTCTATTTGAACGATTTCAACGATCTAAAATGCTTGAAAAATGCTTTAATTTAGCAAAACAGTACGCTTTTGAGCTTTATTCTACGTTTTAATAAGTAAAAACAAAAGTATAAAAAAACGACGAAATTTTTATTATCTTCGTTTTTATTTTATTGCGCGTCTATTTGAACGATTCCAACGATCTAAAATGCTTTGAAAATGCCATTTTAGCAAACAGCACGTTTTGAGCTTAAATCTGCGTTTTAACGCGTAAAACAAAAGCATAAAACTAATACCTTTTATTATTCGTTTTTATTACGCTGCCTCTACTGAACGATTTCAACGATATAAATGCTTGAAAATGCTTATTTTAGCAAAACAGCACGATTTGTGCTTTAATCTGCGTTTTAACGGCAAAAACAGCATAAAAACGACGAAATTTTTATTATTCGTTTTTATTAATATTGCGTCTATTTGAACGATTTCAACGTGATCTAAAATGCTTGAAAATGCTTATTTTAGCAAAAACAGCACGTTTTGAGGTTTAATCTGCGTTTTAACGCGTAAACAGCATAAAAAACGACGAATTTTATTATTCGTTTTTATTAATATTACCGTATTTGTTCCATCAACGATCTAAAATGCTTGAAAATGCTTATTATAGCAAAAACAGCACGTTTTGAAGCTTTAACCTGCGTTTTAACGCGTAAAAACGGCATAAAAACGACGAAATTTTATTATTCCGTTTTATTAATATTGCCGCATTTGAACGATTTCAACGATCTAAAATGCTTGGTGCAAATGCTTATTTTAGCAAAAACAGCACGTTTTGAAAGCTTTAATCTGCGTTTTAACGGGGCAGTAAAACAGCATAAAAACGACGAATTTTTATTATTCGTTTTATTAATATTGCGTCTATTTGAACGATTTCAACGATCTAAAAATGCTTTAAAATGCTTATTTCCAAGCAAAACAGCACGTTTTATTTTTAATCAGCGTTTTAACGCGTAAAACAAGCATAAAAACGACGAAATTTTTATTATCTGTTTTGGTTAATATTGCGTCTATTTGAACGTGATTTCAACGATCTAAAATGCTTGAAAATGCTTATTTTAGCAAAACAGCACGTTTTGAGTTTTAATCTGCGTTTTAACGCGTAAAACAGGCTTAAAAAACGACGAAATTTCCTATTATTCGTTTACACATTGTTTATTTGAACGATTTCAACGATCTAAAATGCTGAAAATGCTTATTTTAGCAAAACAGCAACTTTGAGCTTTAATCTGCGTTTTAACGCGTAAAACAGCATAAAACGACGAAATTTTTATTATTCGTTTTATTACATTGCTTCTATTTGAACGATTTCAACGATCTAAAATGCTTCGCGTTTATTTTAGCAAAACAGCATCGTTTTGAGTTTTATTCCCGCGTTTTAACGCGCGCAAAATAGCATAAAACGACGAAATTCTTTTATTATTCGTTTTTTTATTTTATTGCGTCTATTTGAACGGTTTCAACGATCCAAAATGTGCTTGAAAATGCTTATTTTAGCAAAACAGCACGTTTTGAGTTTTAATCTGCGTTTTACCGGCAAACAGCATAAAAAACGACGAATTTTTATTATTCGTTTTTATTAATATTGCTTCATTTGAACGATTTCAACGATCTAAAAATGTTGAAAATGCTGGTTTTAAAAACAGCACGTTTTGGCTTTAATCTGCGTTTTAATGTGTGTAAAACAGCATAAAACGACGAAATTTTATTTTTACCCGTTTTATTAATATTGCGTCTATTTGAACGATTTCAACGATCTAAAATGTTTGAAAATGCTTTATTTTGTTAAAACAGCACGTTTTGAGCTTTTAATCTGCGTTTTAACGTGTAAAACAGCATAAAACGACGAATTTTTTATTATTCGTTTTTATTATTGTTTCTATTTGAACGATTTCAACGATCTAAAATGTTTGAAAATGCTTATTCTTTTAGCAAAACAGCACGTTTTGAGCTTAATCTGCGTTTTAACGCGCGTAAAACAGCATAAAAAAAACGACGAAATTTTATTATTCCGGTTTTTATTAATATTGCTTCATTTCCGGAACGATTTCAACGATCTAAAATGCTTGAAAATGCTTTATTTTAGCAAAACAGCACGTTTTGAGCTTTATTCTGCGTTTTAACGCGTAAAAATAGCATAAAAACGACGAAATTTTTATTATTCGTTTTTTATTTTTATTGCGTTCATTTGAAACGGTTTCAACGATCTAAAATGTTTGAAAATGCTTATTTTAACAAAACAGCACGTTTTGAGTTTAATCTGCGTTTTAACCGTAAAACAGCATTAAAACGACGAAATTTTATTATTCGTTTTTTATTAATATTGCGTCTATTTGAACGATTTCAACGATCTAAAATGCTTGAAAATGGCTTATTTTAGCAAAACAGCGTTTTGAGCTTAATCGCGTTTTAACGCTGCAAAAACAGCATAAAACGACGAAATTTATTATTCGTTTTTATTTTTATTGCGCTCCATTTTGAACGATTTTAAAGATCTAAAATGCTTGAAAATGCTTATTTTAGCAAAACAGCACGTTTGAGCTTTAATCTGCGTTTTAACAAGTAAAACAGCATAAAAAACGACGAATTTTATTATTCGTTTTTATTAATAATGCTTCTATTTGAACGATTTCAACGATCTAAAATGCTTGAAAATGCTTATTTTAGCAAAAACAGCAATGTTTTTGAGTTTTAATCTCGCGTTTTAACGCGCGTAAAACAGCATAAAAAACGACGAAATTTTTATTATTCGTTTTTATTAATATTTGCGTCTATTTGAACGATTTCAACGATCTAAAAATGCTTCGAAAATGTTTATTTTAGCAAAACAGCACGTTTTGAGCTTTTATTCTGCGTTTTAACGCGTAAAACAGCATAAAAACGACGAAATTTTTATTATTCGTTTTTATTTTTATTGCGTCTATTTGAACGATTTAAAGATCTAAATGATTGAAAATGCTTATTTTAGCAAAAACAGCATCGTTTTGAGTTTTAATCTGCGTTTTAACGCGCGCGTAAAACAGCATAAAAAAACGACGAATTTCTTATTATACGTTTTTATTAATAATGCTTCTATTTGAACGATTTCAACGATCTAAAATGCTTGAAAATGCTTTATTTTAGCAAAACAGCACGTTTTGAGCTTTTAATCTGCGTTTTTACATGTAAAACAGCATAAAAACGACGAAATTTTTATTATTATTCGTTTTTATTAATATTGCGTCTATTTGGAACGTGATTTCAACGATCTAAAATGCTTGAAAATGTTTATCGCAGCAAAACAGCACGCTTTTAGGTTTAATCTGCGTTTAACGCAAACAGCATAAAAAACGACGAATTTTTATTATTCGTTTTTATTAATATTGCTTCTTATTTGAAATCGATTTCAACGATCTAAAATGCTTGAAAATGCTTATTTTAGCAAAACAGCACGTTTTGAGCTTTTATTCTGCGTTTAACGCGTAAACAGCATAAAAACGACGAAATTTTTATTATTCGTTTTTTTTTTTATTGGTCTATTTGAACGATTTTAAAGATCTAAAATGATTGAAAATGCTTATTTTAGAAAACAGACGTTTTGAGTTTAATCTGCGTTTTAACCGCAAAACAGCAAAAAAAAACGACGAATTTCTATTATACGTTTTTTAATAATGTCATTTGAACCGATTTCAACGATCTAAAATGCTTGAAAATGTTTTATTTTAGCAAAACAGCACGTTTTGAGCTTAATCTGCGTTTTAAGGCGTAAAACAGCATAAAAACGACGAAATTTTTATTATTCGTTTTTATTAATATTGCGTCTATTTGAACGATTTCAACGATCTAAAATGCTTGAAAATGTTTAAGCAAAAACAGCACGTTTTAGGTTTAATCTGCTTTTTAACGCAAAACAGCATAAAACGACGAATTTTTATTATTCGTTTTTATTAATATTGCTTCTATTTGAACGATTTCAACGATCAAAAAATGTTTGAAAATGCTTATTTTAACAAAACAGCACGTTTTGAGCTTTAATTTTCGTTTTAACTGTAAAACAGCATAAAACGACGAATTTTTATTATTCGTTTTTATTAATATTGATTTTTTTTTGAACGATTTCAACGATCAAAATGCTTAAAAATGTTTTTCAGCAAACAGCACTTTTTGAGCTTTTTTCCCGCGTTTTAAGGGCAAAACAGCTAAAAAACGACGAATTTTTATTATTCTTTTTTATTAATATTGCTTCTATTTGAACGATTTCAACGATCTAAAATGCTTGAAAATGCTTATTTTAGCAAAACAGCACGTTTTGAGCTTTAATCTGCGTTTAACGCAAAACAGCATAAAACGACGAAATTTTTATTATCGTTTTTATTAATATTGCGTCTATTTGAACGATTTCAACGATCTAAAATGCTTGAAAATGTTTATTTTGCAAAACAGCACGTTTTGAGTTTTAATCTGCGTTTTAACGCAAAACAGCATAAAAACGACGAAATTTTTATTATTCGTTTTATTAATATTGCGTCTATTTAAAACGATTGCAACGGATCAAAATGCTTGAAAATGCTTATTTTAGCAAAAACAGAATTTTTTGAGCTTTAACGCGTTTTAACGCGTAAAACAGCATAAAACAACGAATTCTTTTATTATTTGTTTTTATTAATATTGCTTCTATTTGAACGATTTCAACGATCTAAAATTTTGAAAATGCTTTATTTTAACAAAAACAGCACGTTTTGAGCTTTAATCTGCGTTTTAACTCGTAAAACAAACATAAAACGATAAATTTTTATTATTCTTTTTTTATTAATATTGCTTCTATTTGAACGATTTCAACGATCTAAAAATGCTTGAAAATGCTTTTTTTTAGCAAAACAGCACGTTTTGAGTTTTAATCTGCGTTTTAACGCGTAAAACAGCATAAACACGACGAATTTTTATTATTCGTTTTTATTATTGCGTCTATTTGAACGATTTCAACGATCTAAAATGCTTGAAAATGTTTTATTTAGCAAAACAGCAGTTTTAAACCCCTTTTTTTT
>NW_027047877.1:2500-12266 GCF_025399875.1 Dalotia coriaria | reverse complement strand
GTTTTGTTTTTTAAATTTCGCGTTTTAACGCGAAAAAACAGCAAAAAAAACGACAAATTTTTTTTATTATTCTTTTTTTTAAATATTGCTTTATTTGAACGATTTCAACGATCAAAAAATCCCAAAAAAATGCTTATTTTAGCAAAACAGCACGTTTTGAGCGTTAATCTGCGTTTTAACGCGTAAAACAGCTTTAAACAGGGACAAATTTTTTTATTTTTCCCTTTTTTTATTAATATTGCTTCTTTTTTTGAACGATTTCAACGATAAAAAAATGTTTGAAAATGTTTTATTTTAGAAAAAACGGGGCTGTTTTGAGTTTTAATCTGCGTTTTAACGCGTAAAACAGCATAAAAAACGACGAATTTTTTTATTATTTTTTTTTAAATATTGGTCTATTTAAAGATTTCAACGATCAAAAAATCCCGGAAAATGCTTTTTTTAAAAGCAAAACAGCACGTTTTAAGTTTTAAACCCGCGTTTTAACGCGTAAAACAGCAAAAAACGACAAATTTTTTTATTATTCGTTTTTATTAATATTGTTTCTTTTTTGAACGATTTCAACGATCAAAAATGCTTAAAAATGCTTATTTTAAAAAACAGCACTTTTTGGTTTTAATCTGCTTTTTAACGCGTAAAACAGCAAAAAAACAACGAATTTTTTATTATTCTTTTTTTATTAATATTGCTTCTATTTGAAGACAACGATCTAAAATCCCGAAAATGCTTTTTTTGGAAAAACAGCACTTTTGAGTTTTAATCTGCTTTTTAACGCTAAAACAGCAAAAAAACGACAAATTTTTTTATTATTCGTTTTTTTTAAATTTGTTTCTATTTGAACGATTTCAACGATCTAAAATGCTTGAAAATGCTTTTTTTTAGCAAAAGACGTTTTAAAATTTTTTAATCTGCGTTTTAACGGGGTAAAACAGCATATAAAACGACGAAATTTTTTTATTCTTTTTTATTAATATTGCGTCTATTTGAACGTTTTTCAACGATCTAAAATGCTTGAAAATGCTTATTTTAAAAAAAACAGCACGTTTTGAGTTTAATTCGCGTTTTAACGCGAAAAAACAGCAAAAAAAAACGATAAATTTTTTTATTACGTTTTTTTAATATTGTTTCTTTTTTGAACGATTTCAACGATCTAAAATGTTTGGGAAAATGCTTTTTTTAGAAAAAACAGCACTTTTTGGTTTTAATCTGGTTTTAACGGGGTAAAACAGCTTTAAAAACGACAAAATTTTTTTATTATTCGTTTTTATTAATATTGCGTCTATTTGAACGATTTCAACGATCAAAAATTGCTTGAAAATGCTTATTTTAGAAAAAACAGAAAGTTTTGAGTTTTTTTTTTCCCCGGTTTTTAACGGGAAAACAGCATAAAAACGAGAAATTTTTATTATTCGTTTTTTTTTTTTATTGCGTCTATTTGAACGATTTCAACGATCTAAAATGTTTAAAAAATGTTTTATTTTAGAAAAAAACAGCACTTTTTTGAGTTTTAATCATTTTTTAACGCGAAAAACAGCAAAAAAAACGACAAATTTTTATTATTTTTTTCTTTTAATATTTTTTTCATTTGAAGGGATTTCAACGATCAAAAAAATGCTTAAAAAATGCTTATTTTAGAAAAAACAGCACGTTTTGAGCTTTAATTTGCGTTTTAACGCGAAAAACAGCAAAAAAAATGACAAATTTTTTTTATTATTCGTTTTTATTAATATTGTTTATTTAAACGATTTCAACGATCAAAAAATGCTTGAAAATGCTTTTTTTAGAAAAAACAGCACGTTTTGAGTTTTTAATCTGCGTTTTAACGCGTAAAAAAAGCAAAAAAAACGACAAAATTTTTTTATTATTCTTTTTTTATTAATATTGCGTCTTTTTGGGAACGATTTCAACGATCTAAAATGCTTGAAAATGCTTTTTTTTGGCAAAAACAGCACTTTTTGAATTTTTAATCAGCTTTTTTAACGCGTAAAACAGCATAAAAACGACAAAATTTTTTTATTATTCTTTTTTTATTAATATTGCGTCTATTTAACCCGATTTCAACGATGAAAAAATGTTTAAAAAATGTTTATTTTAGAAAAAACAGCACGTTTTGATTTTTAATCTGCGTTTAACGGGGTAAAACAGCTTTAAAAACACAATTTTTATTATTCGTTTTATTAATATTGTTTCTATTTGAACGATTTCAACGATCAAAAAATGCTTGAAAATGTTTTATTTTAGCAAAACAGCAGGGTTTTAGTTTAATCTGCTTTTTGGCGTAAAAAACTTTAAAAACGACGAAATTTTTTTTCGTTTTTATTAATATTGCGTCTATTTGAACGATTTCAACGATCAAAAAATGTTTTAAAAAGCTTATTTTAGCAGAACAGCACGTTTTGAGCTTTATTCTGGGGTTTTAACGGGTAAAACAGCAAAAACACGTTTTATTATTCTTTTTTATTTTTATTGCGTCTATTTGAACAAATTTCAAGGGATCAAAAAATGCTTGAAAATGCTTTTTTTTAGCAAAAAGCACTTTTTGATTTTAATCTGCTTTTTAACGCGAAAAACAGCATAAAAAACGGAATTTTTTTATTATTCGTTTTTAATAATATTGCTTCTATTTGAACGATTTCAACGATCAAAAAATGTTTAAAAAATGCTTATTTTGAAAACAGCATGTTTTGATTTTTAATCGGGTTTTAACGCGTAAAACAGCAAAAAAAACAATTTTTTTTTTATTATACTTTTTTAATATTGCTTCTATTTGAACGATTTCAACGATCAAAAATGCTTGAAAATGCTATTTTAAAGCAAAACAGCACGTTTTGAGCTTTAATCTGCGTTTAACGCGTAAAACAGCATAAAAACGACGAAATTTTTATTATCTGTTTTATTAATATTGCGTCTATTTTAAACGATTTCAACGATCTAAAATGCTTGAAAATGCTTATTTCAGTTAAGAACAGCACGTTTTTGAGTTTATTCTGCGTTTAACGTAAAACAGCATAAAAAAACGACGAAATTTTTATTATCTGTTTTATTAATATTGCGTCTATTTGAACGATTTCAAATGATCAAAATGCTTGAAAAATGCGCTATTTTAAAGCAAAATAGCACGTTTTGAGTTTTATTCCGCGTTTTAACGCGCAAAACAAAGCATGTAAAACGACGGAAATTTTTATTATTCGTTTTTATTAATATTGCGTCTATCGAACGATTTCAACGATCTAAAAATGCTTGAAATGCTATTTTGAAGCAAAACAGCACGTTTTGAGCTTTTATTCTGCGTTTTAACGCAAAACGGTGTTACTAAAACGACGAATTTTATTATTCGTTTTTTATTAATATTGCTTCTATTTGAACGATTTCAACGATCTAAAATGCTCGAAAATGCTTATTTTTGCGAAAGCAAAACAGCACGTTTCGGAGTTTTAACGGCGCGTTTAACGCGTAAACAGCATAAAAACGACGAATTTTTATTATTTGTTTTTGGCTAATATTGCGTCTATTTGAACAATTTCAACGATTCAAAATGCTTGAAAATGCTTTATTTTAAAGCAACAGCACGTTTTGAGTTTTTAATCTGCGTTTTAACGCGCAAACAGCATGTAAAAACGACGAATTTTTATTATTCGTTTTTATTAATATTGCTTCTATTTGAACGATTTCAACGTGATCTAAAAATGCTTAAAAATGCTTATTTTAGCAAAAACAGCACGTTTGAGCTTTCTTAATCTGCGTTTTAACGCGTAAAACAGCATAAAAACGACGAATTTTTTATATTATTTGTTTTTATTAATATTGCGTCTATTTGGAACGTGATTTCAACGATTCAAAAATGCTTGAAAATGCTTATTTTAGCAAAAACAGCACGTTTTTTGAGCTTTATTCTGCGTTTATCGCGTAAAACAGCATAAAAAAAAAATTTTAAAAAATTTAAAATTTTTTTTTTTTTTAAAAAAACCCTTTTTTTTTTTTTCCAAAAGAAAAAACCAAAAAAAAAATTTTTTTTATTTTTTTTTTTTTCCATTTAACGTTTTAAAAAATTTTTTTAAAATTTTAAAATTTAAAAAAAAAAAAAAAATTTTTTTTGGGTTTTTAAAGGGGCCCCCAAAAAAAAAAATTTTTTTTTTTTTTAATTTTTTTTTTAAAGGTTTAACGAAAAAAAAAAAATTTTTTTTTTAAAATTTTTTGGAAAAATTTTTTTTTTTTTCCCCCTTTAAAAAAAAATTTTTATTAAAAATTTTTTTTTTTTTTTTTTTTTTAAATTTTTAAAATTTTTTTTTTAAAAAAAATTTTTTTTTTTTTCCCCCCAAAAAAAAATTTTTAACTTTTTAAAATTTTTTTTTAAAAAATTTTTTTTTTTTTTAAAAAAAAAAAAAAATTTTTTTTTTAAAAAAAAGTTTTTTTAAACCCCGGGGTTTTTTTTTAAAAAAAACCAAAAAAAAAATTTTTTTTATTTTTTTTTAAAAAATTTTTTTTTTAAAAATTTTTTAAAAAAAAAAATTTTTTTAAAAAAAAAAAAAAAAAAAGAAAAAAAAAATTTTTTTTTTAAATTTTTTTTTTTTTTAAAAATTTTTTTTAAAAAAAATTTTTTTAAATTTTTTTTTTAAAAACCTTTTTAAAAGAAAAAAAAGGTTTTTAAAAAATTTTTAAAAATTTTTTTTAAAAATTTTTTTTAAATTTTTTTTAAATTTTTTGAAAAAAAGGGGGCTTTTTTGGTTTTCCCCCCAAAAAAAAAATTTTTTTTTTTTTAAAAAAAAAGGGTTTTTAAAAAAATTTTTTTTTAAAATTTTTAAAAATTTAAAAAAACCAAAATTTTTTTTTTTTTAAAAAAAAAAAAAAAAATTTTTTTTTTTTTTTTTTTAAAAAAAAAAAACCAAAAATTTTTTTCCCCAAAAAAATTTTTTAAATTTTTTTAAAAAAATTTTTTTTTTTTAAACCAAAAAAGGTTTAAAAAAGGGTTTTAACCCCAAAAAAAAACGTTTTTTTTAAAATTTTTTTTTTAAAAGGAAAAAATTTTTTTTCCAAAAAAAAAAAAAATTTGGTTTTTAACAAAAATTTTAAAAATAAAAAAAAAAAAAAAAAATTTTTTTTTTTTCCCTTTTTTAAATTTCCCCTTTTTAAAAAATTTAAAAATTTTTTTTTTAAAAAAATTTTTTAAAAAAATTTTTTTTTTTAAAAAACGCTTTAAAAAAAAATTTTTTTTTTTTTTTTTTTAAAATTTTTCCTTTTTAAAAAATTTCCCAAATTTTTTTTTAAAAAAAAAAAAAATTTTTTTTTTTTTTTTAAAAAAAAAAAATTTTTTTTAAAAAATTTTTTTTAATTTTTTTTTTTAAATTTTCTAGGAAAAAAATTTTTAAAAAATTTTTTAAAAAAATTTTTTAAAAAATTTTTTTTTTTAAAAAAAAAAAAACCCCCTTTTTTAAAATTTTTTTTTTTTTTAATTTTTTTTTTTCCCAAAAAATTTTTTTAAAAAAAAAAAAAATTTTTAATTTTAATTTTTTTGGGGTTTAAAAAAAAAGGTTTTTTTTGGGGTTTTTTTTTTTTTTTAAAATTTTTTTTTTAAAGGGTTTAAAACCTTTTTTTTTTTTTAAAAAAAAAAAAACACCCTTTTTTTTTAATTTTTCCCAAAAAAAAAAAAATTTTTTTATTTTTTTTTTTTGGGGGGCCCAAAAAAATTTTTTTTTTTAAAAAACCCCCTTTTTATTTTTTTTAAAAAAAACCCAAAAAAGGGTTTTTTTTTTTTAATTTTTTTTTTTTTTTTTTTTGGGTTTTTAAAAAAAAAAATTTTAAAAAAAAAGGGAAAAAAAAGGGTTTTTTTTTTAAAAAAAAAAGGCAAAAAACCAAAAAATTTTTTTTTTTTTTTCTTTTTTTAATTTTTTTTTTTCCCAAAATTTTTTTAAAAAAAAAGGGGCCTTTTTTTTAAAAAAAACCAAAAAAAAAAACCAAATTTTTTTAATTTTTTTTTTTTGGGTTTTTAAATTTAAAAATTTTTTTTAAAAAAAATTTTTTTTAAAAAACCGTTTTAAAAAAAATTTTTTCCCCGAAAAATTTTTTTTAAAAAAATTTTTTTTTGGGGGTTTTTTAAAATTTTTTTAAAAAATTTTAAAAAAAAAAAAATTTTTTTTTTTTTTTAAAATTTTAAAAAAAAAAAAATTTTTTAAAAAAAAAAAATTTTTTTTTTTTTAAAAAACCAAAATTTTTTTTTTTAAAAAAAAAAAATTTTTTTTTTAAAAAAAAATTTTTTTAAAAAAAATTTTTTTTTCCCCAAAAAATTTTTTTTTTTTTTTTTTTAAAAAAAATTTTTTTTCTTTTTAAAAAAATTTAAAATTTTTTTTTGGAAAAAAAAAAACCAAAAAAATTTTTTAAAAAAAAAACGCAAAAATTTTTTTTTAAAAAATTTTTTTTTTAAAAAACCCCGGGGGAAAATTTTTTTTAAAAAAATTTTAAAAAATTTTTTTTTTTTAAAAGCTTAAAAAAAATTTTTTAAATTTTTTTTTTAAAATGCTTATTTTGTGCAAAAACAGCACGTTCTGAGTTTAATCTGCGTTTTAACGCGTAAAACAAAGCATAAAAACGACGTATTTTTTATTATTCGTTTTTGTCATTACAGGTTCATTTGAACGATTTCAACGATCTAAATGCTTGAAAATGCTTTACGCGTAGCAAAACAAAGCACGTTTTGAGCTTTAATCAGCGTTTCTAATCGCGTAAAAACAGCATAAAACGACGAAATTCACATATTCGTTTTATTATCATTGCGTCTATTTGAACGATTTCAACGATCTAAGAAAATGTTTATTTTAGCAAAACAGAACGTTTTGAGTTTAATCTGCGTTTTAACGTAAAATAGCATAAAACGGACGCACTTTATTATTCGTTTTTATTAATATTGTTCGGCCGAAGATTTCAACGATCTAAAATGCTTGAAAAATGCTTATTTTAGCAAAACAGCACGTTTTGAGTTTTAATCAGCGTTTTAACGCGTAAAATACATGTAAAAACGACGAAATTTTATTATTCGTCTTTATTAATATTGCGTCTATTTGAACGTGATTTCAACGATCTAAAAATGCTTGAAAATGCTTATCGAAGCAAAACAGCACGTTTTTGAGCTTTAATCTGCGTTTTAACGCGTAAACAGCAAAAAGACGATTATTTTATTATCTGCCTTTTATTATTGCTTCTATTTGAACGATTTCAACGATCTAAAAATGCTTGAAATGCTTATTTTAGCAAAACAGCACGTTCTGAGTTTTAATCTGCGTTTTAAATACGTAAACAGCATAAGAACGACGAAATTTTTATTATTCGTTTTATTAATATTGCGTCTATTTGAACGATTTCAATATCTAAAATGCTTGAAAAATGCTTATTTTAGCAAAACAGCACGTTTTGAGCTTTATTCTGCGTTTTAACGGCAAAACAGCATAAAAACGACGAAATTTTATTCCGTTTTTATTTTATTGCGTCTATTTGGAACGATTTCAACGATCTAAAAATGCTTGAAAATGCTTATTTTGAAGCAAAACAGCACGTTTTGAGCTTTAACTGCGTTTTAACGCGTAAAACAGCATAAAAACGACGAATTTTTTATTATTCGTTTTTATTAATATTGCTTCTATTTGAAAACGATTTCAACGATCTAAAATGCTGGAAAATGCTTATTTTAGCAAAACAGCACGTTTTGAGTTTTAATCTGCGTTTTAACGCAAAACAGCATAAAAAAACGACGAAATTTTACGGCTAGTTTTTTATTAATATTGCGTCTATTTGAAACGTGATTTCAACGATCTAAAATGCTTGCGCCAATTTTAGCAAAACAGCACGTTTTGAGCTTTAATCTGCGTTTAACGGCAAAACAGCATAAAACGACAAATTTTATTATCTGCCTTTTTATTAATATTGCTTCTATTTGAACGATTTCAACGATCTAAAAATAATTTCTGAAAATGCTTATTTTGGCAAAACAGCACGTTTTGCGCAAGTTAATCTGCGTTTTAACGCGTAAAACAGCATAAACACGACGAATCTTTTATTATTCGTTTTTATTAATATTGCTTCTATTTGAACGATTTCAACGATCTAAAATGCTTGAAAAAGCTTACTTTAGCAAAACAGCATGTTTTGAGTTTTAATCTGCGTTTTAACGCGTAAAACAGCATAAAAAACGACGAATTTTTTATTATTTGTTTTTTATTAATATTGCGTCTATTTGAACGATTTCAACGATCTAAAAATGCTTCGAAAATGTTTATTTTAGCAAAACAGCACGTTTTGAGCTTTAATCTGCGTTTTAACGCGTAAAATACCTCATAAAAACGACGAATTTTTTATTATTCGTTTTTATTAATATTGCTTCTATTTGAATTTCACCGATCTAAAAATGCTTGAAAATGCTTATTTTAGCAAAACAGCACGTTTTGAGTTTTATTCTGCGTTTTTACAAGCGCGTAAAAACAGCATAAAACGACGAAATTTTTATTATTCATTTTTATTACATTATTGCGCTTATTTGAACGATTTCAACGATCTAAAATGCTTCTGAAAATGCTTATTTTGAAGCAAAAAACAGCACGTTTTGAGGCTTTAATCTGCGTTTTAACGCGTAAAACAGCATGAAAAATGACGAATTTTTTTTATTATTCATTTTTATTAATATTGTTTCTATTTAAAACGATTTAAACGATCTAAAATGCTTGAAAATGCTTATTTTAGCAAAAAAGCACGTTTTGAGCTTTAATCTGCGTTTTAACGCGTAAAACAGCATAAAACGACGAAATTTTTATTATTGTTTTTATTAATATTGTCGTATTTTAAACGATTTCAACGATCTAAAATGCTTGCAAATGCTTATTTTACCAAAACAGCACGTTCTGAGCTTTAAATCTGCGTTTTAACGCGTAAAACAAGAAGCAAACGACGAATTTTTTATTATTCGTTTTTATTAATATTGGTGTCTATTTGAACGATTTCAAATGCGATCTAAAATGCTTGAAAATGCTTATTTTAGCAAACAGCACGGTTTGAGCTTTAATCAGCGTTTTAACGCGTAAAACAGCATAAAAAACGACGAAATTTTTATTATTCGTTTTTATTAATATTGCGTCTATATTTGAACGATTTCACCATCTAAAATGCATGAAAATGCTTATTTTAGTAAAACAGCACGTTTTGAGTTTTAATCTGCGTTTTAACGCGTAAAACAGCATAAAACGACGAATTTTTTATTATTCGTTTTATTAATATTGCTTCTATTTGAACGATTTCAACGATCTGTACGCTGGAAAATGCTTATTTTAGCAAAACAGCACGTTTTGAGTTTTAATCGCGTTTTAACGCGTAAAACAGCATATAAAACGACGAAATCTTTTTACTATTAGTTTTTATTAATATTGCGTCTATTTGAACGATTTCAACGATCTAAAATGCTTTGAAAATGCTTATTTTAGCAAAACAGCACGTTTTGAGTTTAATCTGCGTTTTAACGCGTAAACAGCATAAAACGACAAATTTTTATTATTCGTTTTTATTATTACTGCTTCTCTATTTCTGAACGATTTCCAACGATCTAAAATACTTGAAAATGCTTTATTTTAGTTAAAACAGCACGTTTTAAGCGTTAATCTGCGTTTTAACGCGTAAACAGCATAAACACGACGAATCTTTTATTATTCGTTTTTTATTATTGTTTCTATTTGAAACGATTTAACGATCTAAAAATGCTGAAAATGTTTACTTTAGCAAAACAGCCGTTTTG
>NW_027047876.1:0-12280 GCF_025399875.1 Dalotia coriaria | reverse complement strand
AAAGCTCAAAACGTGCTGTTTTGCTAAAATAAGCATTTTCAGAAATTTAAAAATGTTGAAATCGTTAAATAAAAGCAAAAAAAAATAAAACGAATAAAAAAAAATTTCGTCGTTTTATGCGTTTTACGCGTTAAAACGCAGATTAAAACCAAAACGTGCTTTTTTGCTAAAATAAGCATTTTCAAGCATTTTAGACCCTTGAAATCGTTCAAAAGCTTAAAAAAAAAAAACGAATAAAAAAAATTTTGTCGTTTTATGTTTTACGCTTAAACCCCCGCAAAATTAAAAGCTCAAAAACGTGCTTTTTTTAAAAAAATAAAATTTTCCCCATTTTGATTTTGAAATCGTTCAAATAGACGCAATATTAAAAAAAAACGAATAATAAAAATTTCGTCTTTTTTGCGCTTTTAAACGCTTTAAAAACGCGAAAAGCTCAAACGTGCTGTTTTGCAAAATAAAGCTTTTTCAAGCTTTTTAATCGTTAAAATTTGTTCAAATAAAAGCAATTTAAAAAAAAACGAAAAAAAAAAACCGTCGTTTTATTTTGGACGCTTTAAAAACGAATTAAAGCTAAAAACGTGCTGTTTTGCTAAAATAAGCATTTTCAAGCATTTTAGTTTGTTGAAATCGTTAAAAAAGCAATATTAAAAAAAAAACGAATAAAAAAAAAAACGCCTTTTTTGCTGTTTACGCGTTAAAAACGCAGATTAAAGCTCAAAACGTGCTGTTTTGCTAAAATAAGCATTTTAAAGCATTTTGGGATCGGGGAAATCGTTCAAATAAAAGCAATATTAAAAAAAAAACGAATAAAAAAAAAATTCCCCGTCTTTTTTATGCTGTTTTTACGCTTTAAAAAACGAAATTAAAGCTCAAACGTGCTTTTTTTGCTAAAATAAGTTTTTTCGCCATTTTGGGGATCGTTGAAAGTTCAAAAAAGCAATATTAAAAAAACGAATAAAAAAAATTCGTCTTTTTTATGCGGGTTTTACGCTTTTAAAACGCAGATTAAAGCTCAAAACGTGCTGTTTTGTTAAAATAAGATTTTCAAGATTTTAGATCGGGGAAATCGTTCAAAAGACGGCAATAAAAAAAAAAACGAATAAAAAAAATTTCGTCGTTTTTATGTTGTTTTACGCTTAAAACGCAGAAAAAAAGCTCAAACGGTTTTTGCTAAAAAAAAGCATTTTCCCCATTTTAGATCGGGGAAACGTTCAAATAAAAGAAAATATTAAAAAAAAAACGAAAAAAAAATTCGTCTTTTTTTGCTTTTTTTACGCTTAAAACGCAAATTAAAGCTCAAAACGTCTGTTTCCAAAATAAGCTTTTTTCAAGCTTTTTAGATCGTTGAAATCGTTCAAATAAAAGCAATATTTAAAACGAATAAAAAAAAATTTCGTCTTTTTTATGCTGTTTTACGCGTTAAAACGCGAAAAGCTAAAAACGGCGGGGTTTTGCTAAAAAACATTTTCGCATTTTAGATCGTTGAAATCGTTAAAATTTAAAAGCAATATTAATAAAAACGAATAATAAAATTCGTCGTTTTATGTTGTTTACGCTTTAAAAACGCGGGTTTAAAAATTCAAAACGTGCTGTTTTGCTAAAAAAGCATTTTCAAGATTTTAGTCTTTAAACTTCAAAGCATATTAATAAAAACAAAAAAAATTCGCGTTTTATGCTGTTTTACGCGTTAAAACGATTTAAATGTCAAAACGTTTTATTGTGAAAATATTCAATTTTGAAGCTTTTAATTGAAACGATTAAAAAACGCATATTATTTTACATAAAACCAATTAGCTAAACGTGTGTTTTTACGCTTAAATTTCAGATTTAAAATAACTTGTTCAATAAAGCAATATATTAAGATTTTAGATTAAATCGTTTTCAAATTACGCAATTTAATAATAAGAATAAAAATTCAAGTGCTTTTATGATATTAACTTTAAGATTTAATGTTAAACTGCGTTTCAAATTAAAATCGAAATAAAATCGTTTAATCGTTTAACGGTTAAATGCAATAAAATAAAACGAATTTCGTTTTTATGCTTTTACGCGTTAAAACGCAGATTAAAGCTCAAAACGTGCTGTTTTGCTAAAATAAGCATTTTCAAGCACTTTAAATCTTTGAATCGTTTTAAATAGACGCAATATTAATAAAAAACGAATAATAAAAATTCGCTTTTATGCTGTTTTACGAGTTAAAAAGAAAAAAAGAATATTAAAAAATGTCAAATATTTTAAGCGTAAAAAAGATTTTTTTAACGTGCTGTTTCTAAAAAGCATTTAAATTTAAACGTTGTTTAAAATAAGTTTTAATATATAAAACGAAATAGAAAATCGTATGTTTTAGTTAAAAGAAATTAAATAAAATGCTTTTTTTGCTAAAAAAGCATAAAGCAAATGTGATTTAAAAAGTTTTAACTTTAGACGCTTAAATTTAAAAAAATATAAAATCGTTTTAAAAAGTTGTTTTACCGTTAAACGCAATAAGCTAAAACGGATGCTAAAATACTTCTAGTTTTAGCGTTAAGCGTTAAATAGAATAAATGTAAAACGTTAAAATAAATTCGTTTTAATTAAAACGTTAAAAGGGAAAAAGCTAAACTGCTGTTTTTAAAAAAGATTTTAAGTTTTGTCGCTAAAAGTTAAAATTCAAATTTTAACGTAATAAATGACGATTATTAATAAAAACGTAAAAAAGATTTGCTTTTAGTTGTTTTCAAAATAAGCATTTTAAAGATTTTTTAATAAATCGTTCAAATAGAAGCAATATTAATAAAAAAATAATAAAAGATTCTTTTATGCTGTTTTACGCGAAAAACGCAGATTAAAGCTTTTCCTAAAACGGCATTTTTAAAGCTCAAAACGTGCTGTTTTGCAAAAAATAAGCATTTTCAAGCATTTTAGATCTTTGGGAAATCGTTCAAATAAAAGGCCAATTTAATAAAAACGAATAAAAAAAATTTTCGTCGTTTTATGTTGTTTTACGCTTTAAAAACGCAGAAAAAAAGCTAAAAAACGGCTTTTTTGTTTAAAATAAGCATTTTCCCCATTTTAGATCTTTGGGAAATCGTTCAAATAAAAGCAATATTAAAAAAAAACGAATAATAAAAAATTCGTCGTTTTATGTTGTTTTACGCGTTAAAACGAAGATTAAAGCTCAAAACGTGCTTTTTTGCTAAAATAAGCATTTTCAAGTTTTTTAGATCGTTGAAATCGTTCAAATAAAAGCAATATTAAAAAAAAAACGAATAAAAAAAAATTCGTCGTTTTATGCTGTTTTACGCTTTAAAAACGAAGATTAAACCCTCAAAACGTGCTGTTTTGCTAAAATAAGCATTTTCGCATTTTAATCGTTGAAATCGTTCAAATAAAAGCAATATTAAAAAAAAACGAAAAAAAAAAAACCCGTCGTTTTATGCTTGTTTTACGCTTTAAAACGCGATTAAACCCTAAAAACGTGTTGTTTTGTTTAAAATAAGCATTTTCGCATTTTAACGTTGAAATCGTTCAAATAGACGCGTATTAAAAAAAACGAATAAAAAAATTCGCCTTTTATGTTGTTTACCGTTAAAACGTGAAAACCCTAAAAAAAGGGCAAAAAAGTTTTAAGCTTTTGGAAGTTGAAACCTTTTAAATAAAAGCAATATTAAAAAAAAAACGAATAAAAAAAATTTCGTCTTTTTTATGCTGTTTTACCCGTTAAAACGCAGTTTTAAAAAGTTTTTTCAAAAAAGGGTTGGCCTTTGGTTTTGCCTAAAATAAGCATTTTCAAGCTTTTTAGATCGTTGAAATCGTTCAAATAGAGGGCAAATTAAAAAAAAAAGGGAATAAAAAAAAATTCGTCTTTTTTATGTTTTTTTGGGGTTAAAAAAGGGCGTTTAAAAGCCCCAAAACGTTTTTTTTGCAAAAATAAGCATTTTCAAGCTTTTTTAGATCGTTGAAATCGTTCAAATAAAAGCTAACAAAAAAAAAACGAATAAAAAAAAAATTCGTCTTTTTTGGGATGTTTTTACGCTTTAAAAAAAGGTTTAAAAAGCTCAAACGTGCTGTTTTGCTAAAAAAAAGCTTTTTCAAGCATTTTAGACCTTGGGGCCGTTCAAATAGAAGCAATATTAAAAAAAAGCGAATAAAAAAACCGTCGTTTTATGTTGTTTTACGCGTTAAACGCAGTTTAAAAAGCTCAAAACGTGCTGTTTTGCTAAAATAAGCATTTTCAAGCATTTTAGATCGTTGAAATCGTTCAAATAGACGCAATATTAAAAAAAAACGAAAAAAAAAAAAAAATTTCCCCGTCTTTTTATGCTGTTTTACGCGTTAAAAACGCGGGTTTAAAAAGCCTCAAAACGTCCCTTTTTTTCCCAAAATAAGCCCCCTTTCAAGCATTTTAGATCGGAAACTTTCCCTAGAAGAATAATAAAAAAAACGAATAAAAAAAATTTCGCCGTTTTTTTGCTGTTTTACGCTTTAAAAAAACGCGGGATTAAAAGCTCAAAACGTGTTTGTTTTGCTAAAATAAGCATTTTCGGGCATTTTAGATCGTTGAAATCGTTCAAATAGACGCAATAAAAAAAAAACGAATAAAAAAAATTTCGTCGTTTTTTTGTTGTTTTACGCGTTAAAACGTGGAAAAAAGCTAAAAACGTGCTGTTTTGCAAAAAATGCAATTTTCCCCTTTTTAGATCGTTGAAATCGTTCAAATAGACGCACATTAAAAAAAAACAAATTTAATAAAAAATTTCGTCGTATTTATGTTGTTTTACGCTTTAAAAAGCGAAAAGTCAAACGGGTTTTGCTAAAATAAACATTTTAAACTTTTTTGGATCGGCCCGTTCAAAAAACGCAATATTAATAAAACGAATAATAAAAAATTGTCGTTTTATGTTTTTTTACGCGTTAAAACGCGGGTTTAAAAAGTCAAAACGTCCCTTTTTTTGCTAAAATAAGCTTTTTTCGTTTTGATCGTTGAAATCTTTTTCAAATAGACGCAAATTAAAAAAAACGAATAAAAAAAAATTTCGCCGTTTTATGCTGTTTTACGCTTTAAAAACGCAGATTGAACCCTAAAAAGCGTTTTTTTCCCAAAAATAAGCATTTTAAACATTTTAGATCGCTGAAACCCGTTCAAAAGAAGCAAATATTAAAAAAAAACGAAAAAAAAAATTCGTTTTTTTTATGCTGTTTTACGCGTTAAAACGCAGATTAAAGCTCAAAACGTGCTTTTTTGCAAAAAATTTCATTTTCAAGCATTTTAGATCGTTGAAATCGTTCAAATAGAGGGCAATATTAAAAAAAACGAAAAACAAAAATTCGCCGTTTTATGTTTTTTTTACGCGTTAAAACGCGGGTTTAAAAAGCCCCAAAAAACGTGCTGTTTTGCAAAAATAAGCATTTTCGCATTTTGATCGTTGAAATCGTTCAAATATACGCAATATTAATAAAAACGAATAAAAAAAATTTCGTCGATTTTATGCGGGTTTTTACGCTTTAAAAAACGCAGAATAAAGCTCAAAACGCTTTTTTGCAAAAATAAGTTTTTTCAAGCTTTTTAAATCTTTGGGAAATCGTTCAAATGGGCAATATTAATAAAAACGAATAAAAAAAAATTGGGGTCGTTTTATGCTGTTTTAGGGTTAAAACGCAGTTTAAAAAGCTCAAAACGTGTTTTTTTGCTAAAATAAGCATTTTCCCCTTTTAGATCGGGGAAACCTTTCCAAATAGAAGCAATATTAAAAAAAAAACGAATAATCAAAAAATTTCGTCGTTTTTAAAACCCCGTTTTACGCTTTAAAAACGCAAAATTTCCCTCCAAAAGGGCCGGCTAAAATAAGCATTTTCGCATTTTTAGATCGGGGAAATCGTTCAAATAGAAGCAAATTAAAAAAACGAAAAATTTAAAAATTCGCTTTTATGCCGTTTTAGGGTTAAAACGCAGATTAAAGCTAAAAAACGTGCTTTTTGGGGCCTGGATTTTCAAGCATTTTAGATCGTTAAACTTTCCAAAAGACCCCAATATTAAAAAAAAAAACGAATAAAAAAAATTCGTCTTTTTTATGTTGTTTTACGCGTTAAAACGCAGATTAAAAGCTAAAAACGTGCTGTTTTGTTTAAAACATTTTCCCCCTTTTTAGATCGTTGAAACGTTCAAATAGTCGCAAAAAATTAAAAAAAACTAATAAAAAAAATTTCGTCTTTTTTATGTTGTTTTACGCTTTAAAAATTTCCCGTTTAAAAAGCTCAAAACGTGCTGTTTTGCGAAAATAAGCATTTTCAAGCATTTTAGATCGTTGAAATCGTTCAAATAGACGCAATATTAATAAAAACGAATAATAAAAATTTCGTCGTTTTATGCTGTTTTACGCGTTAAAACGCAGATTAAAGCTCAAAACGTGCTGTTTTGCTAAAATAAGCATTTTCAAGCATTTTAGATCGTTGAAATCGTTCAAATAGTGCGATATTAATAAAACGAATAATAAAAATTTCGTCGATTTTATGCTGTTTTACGCGTTAAAACGCAGAATAAAGCTCAAAACGTGCTGTTTTGCTAAAATAAGCATTTTCAAGCATTTTAGATCGTTGAAATCGTTCAAATAGAAGCAATATTAATAAAACGAATAATAAAAATTCGTCGTTTTATGCTGTTTTACGCGTTAGAACGCAGATTAAAGCTCAAAACGTGCTGTTTTGCTAAAATAAGCATTTTCAAGCCTTTTAGATCGTTGAAATCGTTCAAATAGAAGCAATATTAATAAAAAACGAATAATCAAAAATTTCGTCGATTTTATGCTGTTTTACGCGTTAAAACGCAGGAATAAAGCTCAAAACGTGCTGTTTTGCTAAAATAAGCATTTTCAAGCATTTTAGATCGTTGAAATCGTTCAAATAGAAGCAATATTAATAAAAACGAATAATAAAAATTCGTCGTTTTATGCTGTTTTACGCGTTGAAACGCAGATTAAAAGCACAAAACGTGCTGTTCTGCTAAAATAAGCATTTTCAAGCATTTTAGATCGTTGAAATCGTTCAAATTGAAGCAATATTAATAAAAACGAATAATAAAAATTCGTCGTTTTTATCCTGTTTTACGCGTTAAAACGCAGATTAAAGCTCAAAACGTGCTGTTTTGCGAAAATAAGCATTTTCAAGCATTTTAGATCGTTGAAATCGTTCAAATAGACGCAATATTAATAAAAACGAATAATAAAAATTTCGTCGTTTTTATGCTGTTTTACGCGTTAAAACGCTGATTAAAAGCTCAAAACGTGCTGTTTTGCTAAAATAAGCATTTTCAAGCATTTTAGATCGTTGAAATCGTTCAAATATACGCAATATTAATTAAAACGAATAATAAAATTTCGTCGTTTTTATGCTGTTTTACGCGTTAAAACGCAGTTTAAAAAGCTCAAAACGTGCTGTTTCAAAATAAGCATTTTCAAGCATTTTAGATCGTTGAAATCGTTCAAATAGAAGCAATATTAATAAAAACGAATAAAAAAAAAATCGTCGTTTTATGCTGTTTTACGCGTTAAACGCAGATTAAACTCAAAACGTGCTGTTTTGCTAAAATAAGCATTTTCAAGCATTTTAGATCGTTGAAATCGTTCAAATAGAAGCAATATTAATAAAAACGAATAATAAAAAATCGTCGTTTTTATGCTGTTTTACGCGTTAAAACGCAGATTAAAGCTCAAAACGTGCTGTTTTGCTAAAATAAGCATTTTCAAGCATTTTAGATCGTTGAAATCGTTCAAATAGACGCAATATTAATAAAACGAATAATAAAAATTTCGTCGTTTTATGCTGTTTACGCGCTAAAACGCTGATTAAAGCTCAAAACGTCTGTTTTGCTAAAAAGCATTTTCAAAGCATTTTAGAATCGTTGAAATGTTCAAATAGACGCAATATTAATAAAAACGACAAAAAATCTCGTCGTTTTTAGCTGTTTTACGCGTTAAAACGCAGATTAAACTCAAAACGCTGTTATGCTAAAATAAGCATTTCAAGCATTTTAGATCGTTGAAATCGTTCAAATAGAAGATATTGTAAAACGAACTAAAAAAATCGTCGTTTTATGCTGTTTTACGCGTTAAAACGCAATTAAAACTCAAAACTGCTGTTTTGCTAAATACATTTTTCAAGCATTTTTAGATCGTTGAAATCCGTTTCAAAAGCGCAATAAATAAAAACGAATAATAAAAATTTCGTCGTTTTATGCTGTTTTACGCGTTAAAACGCAGATTAAAGCATCAAAACGTGCTGTTTTGCAAAATAAGCATTTTCAAGCATTTTAGATCGTTGAAATCGTTCAAATAGACGCAATATTAATAAAAACGAATAAAATTTCGTCGTTTTTATGCTGTTTTACGCGTTAAAACGCAGATTAAAGCTAAAACGTGCTGTTTTGCTAAAATAAGCATTTTCGATTTTCGTTAAATCGTTCAAATAGAACGCAATATTAAAAAAACGAATAATAAAATTCGTCGTTTTAGCTTTACGCGTTAAGAAAAACGCAATAAATCAAAACGTGCTTTCGTTTAAAATAAATTTCAACATTTAGATGTTGAAAAACGTTCAAAATAAGATCGCATTTTATGCTAAATACGCAATAAAAATTCGCGATTTAATGCTGTTTTTAAATAAGTTTAAACTCAAAACGTTGAATTTTGAAAAATAACATTTTCAAGCATTTTAATCGTTGAAATCGTTCAAATTAAATATTTAATAAAACGATAAAAAATTTGTCGTTTTTGCTGTTTTACGCGTTAGAACGCAGATTAAAGCTAAAACGTGCTGTTTGCTAAAATAAGCATTTTCAAGCATTTTAGATCGTTGAAATCGTTCAAATAAGCAATATAAATAAAAAAACGATAATAAAAACTTTCGTGTTTTATGTGTTTACGTTAAAACGCAGAATAAATCAAAACGTGCTTTTTGTAAAATATAATTTCGAAATTTAATGTTGAAAATCGTTCAAATATCGCATTTTATAAAAACGATAAAAAAATTCGTTGTTTTATGCTGTTTTACGCTTAAAAAGCATTTAAACTTCAAATCGTGTTTTGCTAAAATAACATTTTCAAGATTTAAGATCGTTAAAATTGTCTTTTCAAATGACGCTATTAATAAAAACGAATAATAAAATCGTGTTTTTGTGTTTTACGCTAAAACGATGATTAAAGCATCAAAAGTCTGTTTTGCAAAAATAAGCATTTATAGATTTTAGATCGTTAAAAATCGTCATGCATATTAATAAAAAATAATAAAATCTCGTTTTTGTGTTTTACGCGTAAAATCGCAGATTTTAAAGTAAAATCTGTTTTGCTAAATAAATTTTCAAGCATTTAAGATTGTTGAAAGTTCGATTTTATGCATATTAATAAAACAATTAAAAAAATTTCTGTTTCTATATACGCTTTTACGCTTAATCGCTGATTAAAGCTAAAATTGCTGTTTTGCTGTTTAGCTTTAAAGCATTTAGACTAAATCGTTTTTGAGCAATATTATAAAACAATTAAAATTCGTGTACTTTTTAAACTTTAAAAAACGAGTTTAAAACTAAAACCTGTTTTGCTAAAAAAGCTTTCAAAGCAAGATCGTAAAATCGTTCTGGAATATAATTTTTAACAATTTTAATTTCCGGTTTAAATCTTTTTTACTTAAAACCAATTAAAAAGATAAAATTCTGTTTTGCTGTTTAGCTTTTAAAGCAATTAAACTTAAACTTTCTGCTAAAATAACAATTTTAAATTTTGTCGTAATGTTTACGCTTAAAAAAAGATTAAAACCCCTGCTGTTTTGCTAAAAAAGATTAAGTTTTTTAAAACGTTGTTTGTTAAAAAAAGAGCATAATAAAACAAATTAAAATTTCGTCGTTAAATGGTTTATTAAAAACGAATTAAAAAAACGTGTTTTTTGTTTTTAAAAAACCCTTTAAAGCATTTAACCTAAATCGTTTCAAAAAAGCAATTAATAAAACGATAAAAAATTGTCTTTTTAAAAGGGGATTAAAAAACCAAAATAATAAAACGTCTTTTTGCTTTTAAGTTTTTAAAAGCATTTTAACTAAATCGTTTTAAAGCAATATTAAAAAACAATTTTAAATTGTCATTTAAAGAAATTTAAAATTAAAACGAAAAATAAAACGTCTTTTTGCTTTTAGTTTTTAAAAGCATTAGTCAAAACCGTTAAAAAAGCAATTTTAAAAAAGAATTAAATTTCGTTTAAGCGTTTATTAAAAAAGATTAAATAAAAATTTGCTGTTTTGTTTAAAAAAGTTTTTAAGCTTTTTAAAGACAAATCGTTTGCCAAAAATTTTAAAAAGAATTTAAGCTTTCGTTTTAAAGCGTTAAAATTAAAACTGATTAAAAAATCGTGTTTTTGCAAAATAGCTTTTAAAAGCATTCCAACGTTGAAATCGTTCAAATAACGCATTTAACAATTTAATCAAATTCGTTTTAGCTGTTCTACTTAAAACGAATTTAAATCCGTTGTTTTTGCTAAAACCATTTTAAAGCTAAACGTTTGTTAAAATAAAGAAATTTTAACGTTAAATTCGTCTTTTATTGTTTAGCTTAAAAGAAAAATTAAATAAAATGTCTGTTTTTAAATTTTTCAAGTTTTTAGATCGTTGAAATCGTTCAAATAGACGTCAATATTAATAAAAACGAATAATAAAAATTTCGTCGTTTTATGCTGATTTACGCGTTAAAACGCAGATTAAAGCTCAAAACGTGCTGTTTTGCTAAAATAAGCATTTTCAAGCATTTTAGATCGTTGAAATCGTTCAAATATACGCAATATTAATTAAAACGAATAATAAAAATTTCGTCGTTTTATGCTGTTTTACGCGTTAAAACGCAGATTAAAGCTCAAAACGTGCTGTTTTGCTAAAATAAGCATTTTCAAGCATTTTAGATCGTTGAAATCGTTCAAATAGAAGCAATATTAATAAAAACGAATAATAAAAATTCGTCGTTTTATGCTGTTTTACGCGTTAAAACGCAGATTAAAGCTCAAACGTGCTGTTTTGCTGAAAATAAGCATTTTCAAGCATTTTAGATCGTTGAAATCGTTCAAATAGACGCAATATTAAAAAAAAACGAATAATAAAAATTTCGTCGTTTTATGCTGTTTACGCTCTTAAAACGCGATTAAAGCTCAAAACGTGCTGTTTTGCTAAAATAAGCATTTTCAAGCATTTTAGATCGTTGAAATCGTTCAAATAGACGCAATATTAATAAAAACGAATAATAAAAATTTCGTCGTTTTATGCTGTTTTACGCGTTAAAACGCAGATTAAAGCTCAAACGTGCTGTTTTGCTAAAATAAGCATTTTCAAGCATTTTAGATCGTTGAAATCGTTCAAATAAAGCAATATTAATAAAAACGAATAATAAAAATTCGTCGTTTTATGCTGTTTTACGCGTTAAAACGCAGATTAAAGCTCAAAACGTGCTGTTTTGCTGAAATAAGCATTTTCAAGCATTTTAGATCGTTGAAATCGTTCAAATAGACGCAATAAAAAAAAACGAATAATAAAAATTTCGTCGTTTTATGCTGTTTTACGCGTTAAAACGCAGAATAAAGCTCAAAACGTGCTGTTTTGCAAAATAAGCATTTTCAAGCATTTTAGATCGTTGAAATCGTTCAAATAGACGCAAATTTAAAAAAAAACGAATAATAAAATTTCGTCGTTTTATGCTGTTTTACGCGTTAAAACGCAGATTAAAGCTCAAAACGTGCTGTTTTGCTAAAATAAGCATTTTCAAGCATTTTAGATCGTTGAAATCGTTCAAATAGAAGCAATATTAATAAAACGAATAATAAAAATTCGTCGTTTTAATGCTGTTTTACGCGTTAAAACGCAGATTAAAATCAAAACGTGCTGTTTTGCGGGAAATAACATTTTCAAGCATTTTAGATCGTTAAAATCGTTCAAATAGAAGCAATATTAATAAAAACGAATAATAAAAATTCGTCTTTTTTATGCTGATTTACGCGTTAAAACGCAGATTAAAGCTCGAAACGTGCTGTTTTGCTAAAAAAAAGCATTTTCAAGCATTTTAGATCGTTGAAATCGTTCAAATAGACGCAATATTAATAAAAACGAATAATAAAAATTTCGTCGTTTTTATGCTGTTTACGCGTTAAAACGCAGATTAAAGCTCAAAACGTGCTGTTTTGCAAAATAAGCATCTTCAAGCATTTTAGATCGTTGAAATCGTTCAAATAGAAGCAAAAATAAAAAAAACGAATAATAAAAATTCGTCGTTTTTTTTTAGCT
>NW_027047875.1:7500-12282 GCF_025399875.1 Dalotia coriaria | reverse complement strand
CTTTTTAAAATTCCATTTAAAAATCAAAAATTTTGAAAAGCTTTTTTAACAAAACCCCGTTTTATTTTTAATTGCTTTTTAACCAAAACAGCATAAAAACGTTTTTTTTATTGTTTTTAAAAAATTTTCGATTTAACGATTTAAATTAAAATGTTTTTAAAACATTTTAGCAAAACCCCGTTTTAATTTTTTTTTAACGCAAAAAAAAAAACGAAAATTTTTATTTTTTTTTTTTTTTATTTGCATTTAACGATTTAAAGTTAAAATGTTTAAAAATGCAAGAAAAAGATTTTTTAGCTTTTAACGCTTTTTAACGCTAAAAAGCATAAAAAACGTTTTTTTTATTGTTTTTATTTGCCATTTAAGATTTAAATCTAAAATGCTTGAAAAGGTTTTTTAAAAACAATTTTTTGGTTTTAACGCTTTTTAACGCTAAAAAGCAAAAAAAATTTTTATTATTTTTTTTTATTTGGGCCATTTAACGTTTTAAAAATTAAAATGCTTTGTTTAAGAAAAAGACTTTTGGGTTTTTAACGCTTTTTAACGCTAAAACACAAAAAAAGTTTTTTTTTATTTTTTTTTAAATTTGCCATTTAACGATTTAAATCTAAAATGTTTAAAAATGCAAAGAAAAAGACTTTTGGTTTAACGCTTTTTAACGCAAAAACAGATAAAAAACCGTTTTTATTATTTTTTTTAATTTGGGCCATTTAACGATTTAAATCTAAAAAATGTTTAAAAAAAGCTTTTTTTAGCAACCCCGTTTTATTTTTACGTTTTTAACGCAAAAAACCAAAAAAAACGCTTTTTATTATTCGTTTTTAATTCCATTTAAAAAGTTAAAATGTTTAAAAATGCAAAGAAAAAACTTTTGGCTTTTCCGCTTTTTAACGCTAAAAACAAAAAAAAATTTTTTTTTTTTTTTATTTTTTTGGGCCATTTAACGATTTAAAGTTAAAATGTTTAAAAATGCAAAAGCAAAAGCATTTTGGTTTTAACGCGTTTAACCGAAAAAAAAAAAAGGGTTTTTTTATTCGTTTTTATTAAATTTTTTATTTGAAACGTTTTTTAAGAAAAAAAAGCTTAAAAGTTTTTATTTTAGCAAAACAGCAGGAGTTTTTTATTTCGTTTTAATGCTCATAAAAACGACGAAATTTTAATTTTTTTTAAAATTTTGCTTATTTAACACAACGTTAAAAAAGTTTAAAAATGTTTTTTTTTTTACAAAAAACAGGGATTTTAAATTCGAAAAAAACCATAAAACGACGAATTTTTATTGTTTTTTTTTATTTTGACCCATTTAAAGTTTAACGTTAAAAAGGTTTAAAAATTTTTTTTGGAAAAAAATTTTTTTTTCTTAATTGGTTTTAAAAAAACGAAAAACGACAAATTTAAATTTTTCTTTTTAAAAGCGTTTTATTTAACGTTAAGTTAAAAGCTTAAAAGCATTTTAAAAACGGTTTTATTTAACGGTTTTTAAGGGTAAAACACTAAAAGGAAAAATTTTTTTATTTTAGATTTTTTTGGTTATTTGCGTTTAACGCAAAAAGCTTAAAAGCATTTTAAAAAAAGGGTTTTATTTAAATTGCGTTTTAAGGGTAAAAAAAGAAAAAAAACCGGAATTTTTATTTTGGAAAATTTGCTTTATTTGCGTTTAACGTTTAAAAGCTTAAAAGCATTTTAAAAACGGTTTAGCTTTTTTTTGCGTTTTAAGGGAAAAAAAGCTAAAAAGCGAAATTTTAACGTTTTTTTAATTTGCGTTTTTAACGAAACGTTTAAAAGCGAAATTTTTATTCGAAAATAATTTTGGTTTTTTTGCGTTTCGCAAAAAAATAAAACCCCAATTTTTATTACTTTTTTATTTATTCCTTTTAACGTTTAACACTAAAAGCAAAAATTTTTTTTTTTTTAAAAAAAGCTCTTTTGACTTTTTCCTTTTTAAGCAAAAAAGCTAAAAGCAAAATTATTGTTTTTTATTGCGTTATTTAACGTTTTAACGACAAAATTTAAAATGTTTTTAAAAAAGCCTTTTGATTTTTAACGTTTTAAGTAAAACTATAAAAAACGGCAATTTTTAGTTTTTTTTTAAATTTGTTTTATTTGAACAAACGCAAAAATTTTCTTTTTTAAAAAAGCCTTTTGAGTTTTAACGGTTTAGCAAAAGATAAAACGACGTTTTTTTATTTTCTTTTTTATTAAACGCTTTTTAAAAAATTTCTTTTAAAAATGCTTAAAATCCCCTTTTTAAAGCAAAAACGATCAGTTTTTATTTGCTTTTAAGCAAACCCAGCATAAAAACTAAAATTTTTAGGAAAAAAAAATTTACGACCTTATAAATACCCCAAAACTATTTTAAAAACCCCTAAATCGAAGTTTTTTAAAACCGAGGGGGTAGTATTTACCTTGAGGTATAGCACACCATGGTTGAAAAATACCTTACTCCGCCTTTTAAAACGGGCATTACCCCAAAGGATTAAAGCCCCCCCCCAACGGGGAGATAAGTTCCCGGACAAGTTAAAAAATTGGTTAAATTGAAAGGAGTAAAGTTAAGAAAAATTCGTAGTAAAAACACCCCAAAACTTTTTTTTTAAACTTTTTTAAAAATTTTGGCTGATTGAAGCTTTTTTGACCATTGGGCCACAGAACCCACGGCAAAAATACTGCTTGACCCCTTTATTCAATGGCTTATTTTTAAAAGGCAAAATTGCGATTGTATTGTATTGTATTTATTATATATATACCGTTTTTATTTTTCCCACTTTACTCCCCCTATACCACCTTTTTTTTTCAAATTTTTATTTTCGTTTTTTTAAATTTTGGGTTTTTTAACGATTTAACGTTTAAAAAAATTTAAAATGCTTATTTTGCAAAACAGCACTTTTTGTTTTTTTAATCTGCGTTTTAACGCGAAAAACAAAAAAACGACTTTTTTTTTAATTCGTTTTTAATATTGCTTCTTTTTAAAAACGATTTCAACGATCTAAAATGCTTGAAAATGCTTATTTTAGCAAAACAGCACTTTTTGAGTTTTTAATCTGCTTTTTAACGCGAAAAACAGCAAAAAAAACGACAAATTTTTTTATTATTCGTTTTTATTAATATTGCGTCTATTTGAACGATTTCAACGATCTAAAATGCTTTAAAATGCTTATTTTAGCAAAACAGCACGTTTTGAGCTTTAATCAGCGTTTTAACGCGTCAAACAAGCATAAAAACGACGAAATTTTTATTATTCGTTTTTATTAATAGCGTCTATTTGAACGATTTCAACGATCTAAAATGCTTAAAATGCTTATTTTAGCAAAACAGCACGTTTTGAGTTTTAATCTGCGTTTTAACGCGTAAACAGCCTAAAAACGACAAATTTTTTTTTATTATTCGTTTCTTATTAATATTGCTTCTATTTGAACATTTCAACGATCTAAAATGCTTGAAAATGCTTATTTTAGCAAAACAGCACGTTTTGAGCTTTAATCTGCGTTTTAACGCGTAAAACAGCATAAAAACGACGAAATTTTATTATTCGTTTGTTATTAATATTGCGTCTATTTGAACGGATTGCAACGATCTAAAATGCTTGAAAATGATTATTTTAGCAAAACAGCGTTTTGAGCTTTAATCTGCGTTTTAACGCGTAAAACAGCTTAAAAACGACGAATTTTTATTATTCGTTTTTATTAATATTGCTTCTATTTGAACGATTTCAACGATCTAAAATGCTTGAAAATGCTTATTTTAACAAAACAGCACGTTTTGAGCTTTAATCTGCGTTTTAACTCGTAAAACAGCATAAAAACGATAAATTTTATATTATTCGTTTTTATTAATATTGCTTCTATTTGAACGATTTCAACGATCTAAAATGTTTGAAAATGCTTATTTTAACAAAACAGCACGTTTTGAGCTTTAATCTGCGTTTTAACTCGTAAAACAGCATAAAAACGACGAAATTTTTATTATTCGTTTTTATTAATATTGCGTCTATTTGAACGATTTCAACGATCTAAAATGCTTGAAAATGCTTATTTTAGCAAAACAGCACGTTTTGAGCTTTATTCTGCGTTTTAACGCGTAAAACAGCATAAAACGACGAAATTTTTATTATTGGTTTTATTTTTATTGTGTCTATTTGAACGATTTCAAAGATCTAAAATGCTTGAAAATGCTTATTTTAGCAAAACAGCACGTTTTGAGCTTTAATCTGCGTTTTAACGCGTAAAACAGCATAAAACGACGAATTTTTATTATTCGTGTTTTATTAATATTGCTTCATTTGAACGATTTCAACGATCTACAATGCTTGAAAAGGCTTTATTTTAGCAAAACAGCACGTTTTGAGCATTAATCTGCGTTTAACGCGTAAAAACAGCATAAAAACGACGAAATTTTTATTATTCGTTTTTATTATATTGCGTCTATTTGAACGATTTCAACGATCTAAAAATGCTTGAAAATGCTTATTTTAGCAAAACAGCACGTTTTGAGCTTTAATCTGCGTTTTAACGCGTAAAACAGCATAAAACGACGAATTTTATTATTCGTTTTTTATTAATATTGCTTCTATTTGAACGATTTCAACGATCTAAAATGCTTGAAAATGCTTATATTAGCAAAACAGCACGTTTTGAGCTTTTAATCTGCGTTTTAACGCGTAAAACAGCATAAAAACGACGAAATTTTTATTATTCGTTTTTATTAATATTGCGTCTATTTGAACGATTTCAACGATCTAAAAATGCTTGAAAATGCTTATTTTAGCAAAACAGCACGTTTTGAGCTTTA
>NW_027047875.1:0-5000 GCF_025399875.1 Dalotia coriaria | reverse complement strand
TAATCTGCGTTTAACGGGTAAAACAGCATAAAAAACGACGAATTTTTTATTTATTCGTTTCCTTTTTATTAATATTGCTTCTCTATTTCAACGATTTCAACGTGATCTAAAATTGCTCTTGAAAATGCTTATTTTAACAAAAACAGCACGTTTTGAGCTTTAATCTGCGTTTTAACCGTAAAACAAGCATGTTCGACAAAATTTTATTATCTTGTTTTTATTAATATTGCGTCTATTTGAACGATTTCAACGATCTAAAATGCTTGAAAATGCTACGCAAAGTGTTGTTAATGCTTTGAGTTTGACTTGCGTTTTAACGCGTAAACCGTTATTCAAAAAAACGACGAAATTTTTATTATTGGTTTTTTATTTTATTGTGTCTATTTGAAACGATTTCAAAGCATTCAAAATGCTTTAAAAATGCTACTGCAGCAAAAATGAAATATCGTTTTGAGCTTTGAATTCGGTGCGTTTCTTTAACGCGTAAACAGCATAAAACGACGAATTTTTATTATTCGTGTTTATTAATATTGCTTCTATTTGAACGATTTCAACGATCTAAAAATGCTTGAAAAGGCTTATTTTAGCAAAACAGCACGTTTTGAGCTTTAATCTTGCGTTTAACGCGTAAACAGCATAAAACGACGAAATTTTATATTCGTTTTTATTAATATTGCGTCTATTTGAACGATTTCAACGATCTAAAAATGCTTGAAAATGCTTATTTTAGCAAAACAGCACGTTTTGAGCTTTTAATCTGCGTTTTAACGCGCGTAAAACAGCGCTAAAACGACGAATTTTGCCATTCGTTTTTATTAATATTGCTTCTATTTTGAACGATTTCAACGATCTAAAATGCTTCTGAAAAGTTCTGGCATTAGCAAAACAGCACGTTTTGAGTTTTAATCTGCGTTTTAACGCGTAAAACAGCATAAAAACGAGGAAATTTTATTATTATTCGTTTTATTAATATTGCGTCTATTTGAAACGATTTCAACGATCTAAAAAATGCTTGAAAATGCTTATTTTAGCAAACAGTACTGTTTTGTTTTATTCTGCGTTTCTAACGCGTAAAACAGCATGTGACGTGAAATTTTTATTATTCGTTTTATTTTGTTTCTTGTCTATTTGAACGATTTCAACGATCTAAATGCTTGAAAATGCTATTTTAGCAAAACAGCACGTTTTGAGCTTTTAAATCTGCGTTTAAATCGCAAAACAGCATAAAACGACGAAATTTTTATTATTCGTTTTTATTACTATTGCGTCTATTTGAACGATTACAACGATCTAAAATGCTTGAAAATGCTTATTTTAGCAAAATGTTAACGTTTTGAGTTTAATCTGCGTTTTAACGCGTAAAAACAGCATAAAAGCGACGAATTTTTATTATTCGCTTTTTATTAATATTGCTTCGGCTTGAACGATTTCAACGATTCAAAATGCTGAAAATGCTTATTTTAACAAAAACAGCACGTTTTGAGTTTTTAATCTGCGTTTTAACTCGTAAAGCAGCATAAAAACGTCGAATTTTTTATTATTCGTTTTTATTAATATTGCGTCTATTTTGAATGATTTCAACGATCGTAAAAATGCTTGAAAAATGCTTATTTTAGCAAAACAGCACGTTTTGAGCTTTAATCTGCGTTTTAACGCGTAAAACAGCATAAAACGACGAATTTTTTACATTCGTTTTTATTAATATTGCTTCTATTTGAACGATTTCAACGATCTAATATGCTTGAAAATGCTTATTTTAGCAAAACAGCACGTTTTGAGTTTTATTCTGCGTTTTAACGCTGCAAAACAGCAAAAAACTACGAAATTTTTATTATTCGTTTTTAATATTGCGTCTATTTGAGCGATTTCAACGACTAAAATGCTTGAAAATGCTTATTTTAGCAAACAGCACGTTTTGAGCTTTTAATCTATGTTTTACGCGTAAAGAGCATAACAAGACGAATTTTTTATTATTCGTTCTTTAATACGTTTCTATTTAAACGATTTCAACGATCAAAATGCTTGCGCTTATTTTAGCAAAACAGCACGTTTTGAGTTTTAATCTGCGTTTTAACGCGTAAACAGCATAAAAACGACGAAATTTTTATTATTCGTTTTTATTAATATTGCTTCTATTTGAACGATTTCAACGATCTAAAATGCTTGAAAATGCTTTATTTCAGCAAAACAGCACGTTTTGAGCTTTAATCTGCGTTTTAACGCGTAAAACAGCATAAAAAACGACGAATTTTTTTACGGCTCCGCTTTATTAATATTGCGTCTATTTGAACGATTTCAACGATCTAAAATGCTGAAAAATGCTTTGGTATTTCAGCAAAACAGCACGTTTGAGCTTTATCGCGTTTTAACGCGTAAAACAGCATAAAAACGACGAAATTTTTTTGCCATCTGTTTTTATTTTTGCCGCCCTTATTTGAACGATTTCAACGATCTAAATGCTTGAAAATTGCTTGAAAATGCTTAGTTTTAAACGCACGTTTTAGCTTAATCTGCGTTTTAACGCGAAAAAGCTTTTAAAAACGACGAATTTTTTATTATTCGTTTTTAAATTGTCTTTGAAACTGATTTCAACGATTAAAAGAGTTTGAACTTATTTTAACAAAACAGCACGTTTTGACTTAATCTGCGTTTTAACTTGTAAAACAGCATAAACGACATTTTTTATTATTCTTTTTATTAATATTGATTCTATTTGACGATTTCAACGATCAAAAACGTTGAAAATGTTATTTTAGCAAAACAGCATTTTAGCTTTAATTTTTTAACGCGTAAAACAGCATAAAACGTCAAAATTTTTAATTTTTTTATTAATATGCTTTTATTTGAAAAGCAGTTAATTTAAATGCTTTTAATTTAAAAGCAAAAAAGGGAAATTTTATTTCGTTTTAATTAGCACATTTAAAACACGAATTTTTATTATTAAATTTTTTTTTAAATGTTCTATTTTGAACGTTTCAACGATCTAAAATGCTTGAAAATCGCTTATTTTAACAAAATTTATTTTGTTTTTTTAATCTGCGTTTTAACTTTTAAAGCATAAAAACGATAAATTTTTATTATTGTTTTTATAATATTGCTTCTTTTAACTGTTTTAACGATCTAAAATGCTTAAAAGACTTATTTTAGCAAAACAGCACGTTTTGATTTAATCTGCGTTTTAACGCGTGAAACAGCATAAAAAACGACGAAATTTTTATTATTCGTTTTTATTAATATTGCGTCTATTTGAACGATTTCACCGCGATCTAAAAATGCTTGAAAATGTTTATTTTAACAAAACAGCACGTTTTGAGCTTTTAATCTGCGTTTAACTCTCGTAAAAACAGCATAAAAAACGACGAATTTTATTATTCGTTTTTATTAATATTGATTCCATTTGAACGATTTCAACGATCGTAAAAATGCTGAAATGCTTATTTTAGCAAAACAAGTACGTTTTGAGCTTGATCTGCGTTTTAACGCGTAAAACAGCATAAAAAACGACGAAATTTCCATTATTCGTTTTTATTAATATTGCGTCTATTTGAACGATTGCAACGATCTAAAATGCTTGAAAATGCTTATTTTAGCAAAAACAGCACGTTTTGAGCTTTAATCTGCGTTTTAACGCGTAAAACAGCATAAAACGACGAATTTTTATTATTCGTTTTTATTAATATTGCTTCATTTGAACGATTTCAACGATCTAAAATGCTTGAAAAATGCTTATTTTAACAAAAACAGCACGTTTTGAGTTTTAATCTGCGTTTTAACGCGTAAAACAGCATAAAAACGACGAAATTTTTAATTTTTTCGTTTTTTTTAAATTTGCTTTATTTGAACGATTTCAACGATTTTAAAAATGCTTAAAAATGCTTATTTCCCCAAAACAGCACTTTTTGAGCTTTAACCGCGTTTTAACGCGTAAAAAAAAGCATAAAAACGACAAAATTTTTATTATTTTTTTTTTTAAATATTGCTTCTATTTGAACGATTTCAACGATCTAAAAGGGGCGAAAATGCTTTTTTAGCAAAACAGCACTTTTTTGAGTTTTAAATTCTGCGTTTTAACGCGAAAAACAGCATAAAACGACAAAATTTTTTTTTATTCTTTTTTTATTTTATTGCGTCTTTTTTAACGATTTCAACGATTTTAAAAATGCTTAAAAATGTTTTTTTTTAAAAGCAAAACAGCACGTTTTATTTTATTCTGCTTTTTTAAAAAACGCAAAAAAAACAGAAATTTTTTTTCGTTTTTATTTTTATTGCGTCAATTTGAAGATTTCAAGATCAAAAAATGTTTTGAAAATGTTTTATTTTAGAAAAACAGCACGTTTTGAGCTTTATTTTGGGGTTTTTTAACGCGTAAAAAAGCATAAAAAGGGACAAAATTTTTTTATTATTCGTTTTTTTTTTTATTGCGTCAATTTGAACGATTTCAAGGATCAAAATGCTTAAAAAATGTTTATTTTAGAAAAAACAGCACGTTTTATTTTTAATCTGCTTTTTAACGCGAAAAAAGGGCTAAAAAACGACGAATTTTTTTATTATTTTTTTTTTATTAATATTGCTTCTATTTGAACGATTTCAACGATCAAAAAATGTTTGAAAATGCTTATTTTAGAAAAAACAGCACGTTTTGAGTTTTAATCTGCGTTTTAACGCAAAACAGCAAAAAAAGACAAAATTTTTTTATTATTCTTTTTTTTATTAATATTGCGTCTATTTGAACGATTTAAAACGATCTAAAATGCCTAAAAATGTTTATTTTAGAAAAACAGCACGTTTTGAGTTTAATCTGCTTTTTAACGGGGTAAAACAGCATAAAACGACAAATTTTTTTTATTATTCGTTTTTTTTAAATTATTGTTTATTTGAACGATTTAAAAGATCTAAAATTTTTGGGAAAGTTTATTTTAACAAAACAGCACGTTTTGTTTTTTTAATCTGCGTTTTAAAAAGAAAACATCAAAAAACAAACAAAAGGTACGTTTTTTTAA
>NW_027047874.1:0-12282 GCF_025399875.1 Dalotia coriaria | reverse complement strand
AAAATTTTTTTTTTTTTTTTTGAAAAAAAATTTTTTTTTTCGGGGGGTTTTTTTTTTTTTTCAAAAAGGGTTTTTAAAACCCAAAAGAAAAAAAAAAATTTTTTTTGGCTTTTTTTAAATTAAAAATTTAAAATTTTTTAAAAAAAGCCCCTTTTTTTTTTGGGTTTTGAAACCCCAAAAAAGGTTTTTTTTCCAACCCCGATCTAAAATCTTAAAAAATGCTTATTTTACCCCCCCCCCAAAAAAAAAAAAAAAAAAAAAACCCGGGTTTAACGATTTTGAACCCCCGGTTTGAAATCTGCGTTTTAACGCGAAAAACAGCATAAACGAAAATTTATTATTCGTTTTATTAATATTGCTTCTATTTGAACAATTTCAACGATCTAAAATGCTTGAAAATCTTTTTTTAGAAAAAAACACGTTTTTGAGCTTTAATCTGCGTTTTAACGCGTAAACACTAAAACACGAAATTTTATTATTCGTTTTATTAATATTGCGTCTATTTGAACGATTTAAACGATCTAAAATGCTTGAAAATGCTTATTTTAGCAAAACAGCACGTTTGAGGCTTTAATCCGTTTTAACGCGTAAAACAGCATAAAAACGACGAAATTTTATTATTCTTTTTTATTAATTGCGTCTATTTGAACGATTTCAACGATCTAAAATGCTTGAAAATGCTTATTTTAAAAAGCACGTTTGAGCTTTAATCTGCGTTTTAACGCGAAACAGCAAAAAAACGACGAATTTTTATTATTCGTTTTATTAATTGCTCTATTTGAACGATTTCAACGATCTAAAATGCTTGAAAATACTTATTTTAGCAAAACAGCGTTTTGAGCTTTGATGCGCGTTTTAACGCGTAAAACAGCAACAAAAACGACAGAAATTTTTTATTATTCGTTTTTTATTAATATTGCGTCTATTTGAACGATTTCAGCAGCGATCTAAAATGCTTGAAAATACTTATTTAGCAAAACAGCGCGTTTTGAGCTTTTAATCTGCGTTTAACGCGTAAAACAGCATAAAAGCCAGGCCATTTTAATATTCCGTTTTTATTAATATTGCTTCTATTTAAACGATTTTAACGATCTAAAATGCTTGAAAATGCTTATTTAGCAAAACGGCACGTTTTGAGGCACAATCACTGCGTTTTAACGCGTAAAACAGCATAAAACGACAGAGATTTTTATTATTCGGTTTTTTAATATTGCTTCTATTTGAACAGTTTCCAGCGATCACAAATGGTTGAAAGTACTTATTTTAGCAAAACAGCACGTTTTGGGCTTTAATCTGCGTTTTAACGCGTAAAACAGCATAAAAACGGCGAAGATTTTTATTATTCGTTTTTATTAATGTTGCGTCTGTTTGAACAGTTTCAGCGATCTAAAATGCTTTGAAAAGTACTTATTTTTAAGCGAGCAGCGTTTTTGAGCTTTATTCGCGTTTTTAACGCGTAAAACAGCATAAAAACGGCAGAAATTTTTATTATTCGTTTTTATTTTTGTGCGTCTATTGAACGATTTCAACGACCTAAAGCGAAATGCTTATTTTAGCAAAACAGCACGTTTTGAGCTTTAATCTGCGTTTAACGTACAAAACAGCATAAAACGGTGGTACATGTTTTTATTAATATTGCTTCTATTTGAACAGATTCAACGATTTAAATGCTTCAAAATGCTTATTTTTAGCAAAACAGCACGATTTGAGCTTTTAATCTGCGTTTAACGTAAAACAGCATAAAACGACAGAAATTTTTATTATTCGTTTTTTATTATTGTGCGTCTATTTGAACGATTTCAACGATCCGTCGCGAAAATGCTTATTTTGAAACAGCACGTTTTGAGCTTTATTCTGCGTTTTAGCGCGCGTAAAACAGCTTATAAAAACGACGAAATTTTTATTATTCGTTTTTTATTTTTATTTGCGTTATTTGAAGACGGTTTTCAGCGATCTAAAATGGCGAAAATGCTTATTTTAGCAGCAAAACAGCACGTTTTTGAGGCTTTAATCTGCGTTTTAACGTGTAAAACAGCATAAAACGATAAATTTTTATTATTCGTTTTTATTATTGCTTCTATTTGAACGAATTCAACGATTTAAAATGCTTCAAAATGCTTATTTTAGCAAAGCAGCACGATTTGAGCTTTAATCTGCGTTTAACGCGTAAAACAGCATAAAACGACGAAATTTTTTATTATTCGTTTTTATTATTATTGCGTCTATTTAGCGAACGGTTTCAGCGATCTAAAATGCTTGAAAAGTATTCGCCGCCGTTTGAGCTTTATTCTGCGTTTTTAACGCGTAAGTGGCATAAAAAGGCGATGAGGTACGCATTATTCGTTTTTATTTTTATTGCGTCTATTTGATCGATTTCAGCGATCCTAAAATGTAGAAAATGCGCTTATTTACGCAAAACAGCTTTTGAGCTTTAATCGGGTTTTTAAACGCGTAAAACGCATAAAAACGCAATTTTTTCGTTTTTTTTAATTCGTCTATTTGAACTTCCGATCAAAAAGGGCAAAAAAATCTTTTTTAAAAACAGCGTTTTGAGCTTTAATCAGCGTTTTAACGCGTAAAACGCAAAAACGCGAAATTTTTATTTTGTTTTTATTAATATTCCCGTTATTTGAACGTTTCAACGATCTAAAATGCTGAAAAGCATTTTAGCAAAACAGCACTTTGAGCTTTAATCTGCGTTTTAACGCGTAAACAGCATAAAACGACGGAATTTTATTATTCGTTTTATAATAGCGTCTATTTGAACAGTTTCAACGATCTAAAATGAAATTTTTTAGAAAACAGCCGTTTTGAGCTTTTTTCTGCGTTTTAACGCTTTAAACAGCATAAAACGGAAATTTTTATTATTCGTTTTTATTTTATTGCGCTTTTGAACGATTTCACGATCTAAAATGCTTGAAAATGCTTATTTTAACACGTTTGAGCTTTAATCTGCGTTTTAACGCGTAAAACAGCATAAAAACGACGATTTTTTATTATTCGTTTTTATTAATATTGCGTCTATTTGAACGATTTCAACGATCTAAAATGCGAAATCTTATTTTAGCAAACAGCACGTTTGACTTTAATCTGCGTTTTAACGCGTAAAACGCATAAAACGATAATTTTTATTATTCGTTTTTTTAATATTGTTTCCCTGAAACGATTCAACGATCTAAAATGCTTGAAAATCCCTTATTTTAGCAAACAGACGTTTGAGCTTTAATCGCTTTTAACGCGTAAAACACCCTTTAAAACGACGAATTTTTATTATTCGTTTTATTAATATTGCGTCTTTGAACGATTTCACGATCTAAAATGCTTGAAAATGCTTTTTAGCAAAACAGCATTTTGAGCTTTAATCGCGTTTAACGCGTAAAACACATAAAACGCAAATTTTTTTATTCGTTTTTTTTAAATTTCTCTATTTGAACGATTTCGCGATCAAAATGCTTGAAAATGTTTTTTTTAAAAAGCAAAAAGCCTTTTTGAGCTTTAATCGCGTTTAACGCGTAAAACGCATAAAACGACGAATTTTATTATTCGTTTTATTAATCGTTATTTGAACGATTTCACGTTTAAAAATGCTTGAAAATCTTATTTTAGCAAAACAGCACGTTTTGAGTTTTTAATCGCGTTTTAACGCGTAAAACGCAAAAAAACGCGAATTTTTTTTATTCGTTTTTATTAATTCTCTATTTGAACGATTTCACGTCAAAAAATGCTTGAAAATGCTTATTTTAGCAAAACAGCCGTTTTGAGCTTTAATCCGTTTTAACGCGTAAAACAGCATAAAACGACGAAATTTTTATTATTCGTTTTTTATTAATATTGCTTCTATTTGAACGATTTCAACGATCTAAAATGCTTGAAAATCTTTTTAGCAAAACAGCACGTTTTGAGCGTTTAATCTGCGTTTTAACGTGTACAAAACAATAAAACGACGAATTTTTATTATTCGTTTTTATTAATATTGCGTCTATTTGAACGATTTCAACGATCTAAAATGCTTGAAAATGCTTATTTTAGCAAAACAGCACGTTTTGAGCTTTTAATCTGCGTTTTAACGCGTAAAACAGCAAAAACGACGAAATTTTTATTATTCGTTTTTTTTATATTGCTCTATTTGAACGATTTCAACGATCTAAAATGCTTGAAAATGCTTATTTTAGCAAAACAGCACGTTTTGAGCTTTTAATCTGCGTTTTTAACGCGTAAAACTAAAACGACGAATTTTTTATTATTCGTTTTTATTAATATTGCTAATTTGAACGATTTCAATCGATCTAAAATGCTTGAATGCTTATTTTAGCAAAACAGCACGTTTGAGCTTTAATCGCGTTTTAAGCGTAAACAGCATAAAACGACGAATTTTATTATTCGTTTTTATTAATTTCGTCTATTTGAACATTTCAACGATCTAAAATGCTTGAAAATGCTTATTTTAGCAAAACAGCACGTTTGAGCTTAATCTGCGTTTTTAAGCGTAAAACAGCATAAAATGACGAATTTTATATTATTCGTTTTTAATTAATATTGCTTCTTTGAACGATTTCAACGATCTAAAATGCTTGAAAATGCTTATTTTAGCAAAACAGCACGTTTTGAGCTTTATTCTGCGTTTTAACGCGTAAAACAGCATAAAACGACGATTATATTATTCGTTTTTTTTTTTATTTGCGTCTATTTGAACGATTTCAACGATCTAAAATGCTTGAAATTGCTTATTTTAGCAAAACAGCACGTTTTGAGCTTTAATCTGCGTTTTAACGCGTAAAACAGCAAAAACGACGAAATTTTTATTATTCGTTTTTTTTTAATATTGCTTCTATTTGAACGATTTCAACGATCCTAAAACGCTTGAAAATGCTCTTATTTTAGCAAAACAGCACGTTTGAGCTTTATTCTGCGTTTTAACGCGTAAAACAGCATAAAACGACGAATTTTTATTATTCGTTTTTTATTTTTGTGCGTCTATTTGAACGGTTCAACGATCTAAATGCTTGAAAATACTTATTTTAGCAAAACAGCACGTTTTGAGCTTTATTCTGCGTTTTTAACGCGTAAAACGGCTTATAAAAACGGCGAAATTTTATTATTGGTTTTATTTTTGTGCGTCTATTTGAACGATTTCCAGCTTGATCTAAAATGCTTGAAAATACTTATTTTAGCAAAACAGCACGTTTTGAGCTTTAATCAGCGTTTAACGCGTAAAACAGCATAAAACGACGAAATTTTTTATTATTCGTTTTTATTGACATTGCATATTTGAACGATTTCAGCGATCTAAAATGCTTGAAAATGCTTATTTTAGCAAAACAGCACGTTTTGAGCTTTGTTGCGTTTTAACGCGTAAAGAGCAGCATAAAACGACGAATTTTTATTATTCGTTTTATTAATATTTGCTTCTATTTGAACGATTTCAACGATCTAAAATGCTTGAAAATGCTTGGCTTTAGCAAAACAGCACGTTTGAGCTTTTAATCTGCGTTTTAACGCGTAAAACAGCATAAAAACGGCAGAAATTTTTATTATTCGTTTTTTTTTAATATTGCTTCTATTTGAACGATTTCAACGATCTAAAAATGCTTGAAAATGCTTATTTAGCAAAACAGCACGTTTGAGCTTTAATCACCGTTTTTTAACGCGTAAAACAGCATAAAACGACGAATTTTTGTGCTGGTTTTTATTAATATTGCGCGTCTATTTGAACGGTTCCAACGATCTAAAATGCTTGAAAATGTTTATTTTAGCAAAACAGCACGTTTTGAGAGCTTTTGAAATTCTGCGTTTTAACGCGTAAAACAGCATAAAAACGACGCGTTTACATTATTCGTTTTTATTAGCGCGTCTATTTAGACGATTTCAACGATCACAAAAATGCTTGAAAATGCTTATTTTTAGCAAAACAGCTGCGTTTGAGCTTTTAATCTGCGTTTTAACGCGTAAAAGCAGCATAAAACGACGAAATTTTTATTATTCGTTTTTTTTTTTTTTAATATTGCTTCTATTTGAACGATTTCCAGCGATCTAAAATGCTTGAAAATGCTTATTTTTTAGCAAAACAGCACGTTTTGAGCTTTATTCTGCGTTTTAACGCGTAAAACAGCATAAAAACGCAAATTTTATTATTCGTTTTTTTTTATTGCGTCTATTTGAACGATTTCAACGATCTAAAATGCTTGAAAATGCTTATTTTAGCAAAACAGCACGTTTTGAGCTTTATTCTGCGTTTTAACGCGTAAAACAGCATAAAACGACGAAATTTTATTATTCGTTTTTATTTTTATTGCGTCTATTTGAACGATTTCAACGATCTAAAATGCTTGAAAATGCTTATTTTAGGAAAACAGCACGTTTTGAGCTTTAATCAGCGTTTTAACGCGTAAACAACATAAAACGACGAAATTTTTATTATTGTTTTTATTAATATTGCGTCTATTTGAACGATTTCAACGATCTAAAATGCTTGAAAATGCTTATTTTAGCAAAACAGTACGTTTTGAGCTTTAATCTGCGTTTTAACGCGTAAAACAGCATAAAACGACGAAATTTTTATTATTTGTTTTTATTAATATTGCGTCTATTTGAACGATTTCAACGATCTAAAATGCTTGAAAATCGTTATTTTAGCAAAACAGTACGTTTTGAGCTTTTAATCTGCGTTTTAACGCGTAAAACACATAAAACGACGACATTTTTATTATTCGTTTTTATTAATATTGCGTCTATTTGAAACGATTTCAACGATCTAAAATGCTTGAAAATGCTTTATTTTAACAAAACAGCACGTTTTGAGCTTTAATCTGCGTTTTAACGCGTAAACAGCATAAAACGACGACATTTTTATTATTCGTTTTTATTAATATTGCGTCATTTGAACGATTTCAACGATCTAAAATGCTTGAAAATGCTTATTTTACGCAAACAGCACGTTTTGAGCTTTAATCAGCGTTTTAACGCGTAAAACAGCATAAAAACGACGAAATTTTTATTGTTTGTTTTATTAATATTGCGTCTATTTGAACGATTTCAACGATCTAAAATGCTTGAAAATGCTTATTTTAGCAAAACAGCACGATTTGAGCTTTTAATCTGCGTTTTAACGCGTAAAACAGCATAAAAACGACGAAATTTTTATTATCGTTTTTATTAATATTGCGTCTATTTGAACGATTTCAACGATCTAAAATGCTTGAAAATGCATATTTTGCAAAACAGCACGTTTGAGCTTATTCTGCGTTTAACGCGTAAACAGCTATAAAACGAAGAAATTTTTATTATTCGTTTTATTTTTATTGCGTCTATTTGAACGATTTCGACGATCTAAAATGCTTGAAAATGCTTATTTTAGCAAAACAGCACGTTTTGAGCTTTAATCTGCGTTTAACGCGTAAAACAGCATAAAAACGACGAATTTTTATTATTCGTTTTATTAATATTGCGTCTATTTGAACGATTTCAACGATCTAAAATGCTTGAAAATGCTTATTTGAAAACAGCATTTTGAGCTTTAATCTGCGTTTTAACGCGTAAAACAGCATAAACGATGAATTTTATTATTTGTTTTTATTAATATTGCGTCTATTTGAACGATTTCAACGATCTAAAATCCCTGAAAATGCTTATTTTAGCAAAACAGCACGTTTTGAGCTTTAATCTGCGTTTTAACGCGAAAAAACAGCATAAAAACGACGCACTTTTTATTATTCGTTTTTATTAATATTGCGTCTATTTGAACGATTTCAACGATCTAAAAATGCTTGAAAATGCTTTATTTTAGCAAAAATGCTAATGTTTTTTGAGCTTTATTCTGCGTTTAACGCGTAAAACAGCATAAAAACGACGAAATTTTTATTATTCGTTTTTATTTTATTGCACTATATGAACGATTTCAACGATCTAAAATGCTTGAAAATGCTTATTTCAGCAAAACAGGAAGTTTTGAGTTTTAATCTGCTTTTTAAAGCGTAAAACAGCAAAAAAATTACGAATTTTTTTATTATTCTTTTTTAAATTTATTGCTTCTATTTAAACGATTTCAACGATCTAAAATGTTTGAAAAATGCTTATTTTAGCAAAACAGCACTTTTTGAGTTTTAATCTGCGTTTTAACGCGTAAAACAGAAAAAAAACGACGAAATTTTTTAAAATTCTTTTTTTTAATATTGTTTATTTGAACGATTTCAACGATCTAAAATGGTTGAAAATGCTTATTTTAGCAAAACAGCACTTTTTGGAGTTTTAATCTGCGTTTTAACGCGTAAAACAGCATAAAAACGACGAATTTTTTATTATTCGTTTTTATTAATATTGCTTCTATTTGAAACGATTTCCAACGATCTAAAAATGCTTGAAAATGCTTATTTTAGCAAACAGCACGTTTTGAGTTTTTAATCTGCGTTTTAACGCGTAAAACAGCATAAAAAACGACGAAATTTTTATTATTCGTTTTTATTAATATTGCGTCTATTTGAACGTGATTTCCAACGATCTAAAATGCTTGGTATCGCTTATTTTAGCAAAACATACCGTTTTGAGCTTTAATCTGCGTTTTAACGGTAAAACAATACATGTTCACGAAATTTATATTATTCGTTTTTATTAATATTGCTTCTATTTGGAACGATTTCAACGATCTAAAATGCTTGAAAATGCTTATTTTAGCAAAACAGCACGTTTTGAGCTTTAATCTGCGTTTTAACGGCGTAAACAGCATAAAAACTACGAAATTTTTATTATTCGTTTTTACATTATTATGTCTATTTGAACGATTTTCAACGATCTTAAAATGCTTTTGAAAATGTAGCTTTTATTTTGAAGCAAAAACAGCACGTTTTGAGTTTTTAATCTTGCGTTTCTTTAACGCGTAAAACAGCATAGAAATGACGAATTTTTATTATTCGTTTTTATTATTAATATTGTTTTATTTGAACGATTTCAACGATCTAAAATGCTTGAAAAATGCTTATTTTAGCAAAACAGCACGTTTTTGAGCTTTATTCTGCGTTTAACGCGTAAAACAGCATAAAAACGACGAAATTTTTATTATCTTCTGTTTTTATTTTTTATTGCGTCTATTTTGGACGATTTCAACGATCTAAAATGTTTGAAAGTGCCTATTTTAAAAAAACAGCACGTTTTGATTTTAAACCCCCTTTTAACGCGTAAAAAAAAAACAAAAAAAACGACAAATTTTTTTTATTATTCTTTTTTTATTAATATTGCTTCTATTTGAACGTTTTAACGATCTAAAATGCTTGAAAATGCCTATTTTAGAAAAAAACAGCACGTTTTGAGTTTTAATCAGCTTTTTAACGCAAAACAGCAAAAAAAAACGACAAAATTTTTTTATTATTTTTTTTATTAATATTGCGTCTTTTTGGGAACGATTTAAACGATCTAAAATGCTTAAAAGCTTTTTTAAAAATGGGAGTTTAATCAGCGTTTTAACGCGAAAAACAGCTTTCGACAAATTTTTTTTATTTATCGTTTTTTTAAATATTGCGTCTATTTGAACGATTTCAACGATCTAAAATGTTTGAAAATGTTTATTTTAGAAAAAACAGCACTTTTTGAGTTTTAATAAAGCGTTTTAACGCGTAAAACAGCAAAAAAAAACGACAAAATTTTTTATTATTGGGTTTTTATTAATATTGCGTCTATTTGAACGATTTCAACGATTTTTAAAAGCAAAATTTATTTTCAAAACAGCACGTTTTGAGCTTTTAATCTGCTTTTTAACGCGAAAAAACAGCAAAAAAACGACAAATTTTTTTATTATTCGTTTTTTTTTAAATTTGCGTCTATTTGAAGGGATGTCAGCGATTTTCCCCTTTAAAAAGGGCTTATTTTACAAAACACCGTTTTTTTAATCGCGTTTTAACGGGGTCCAGCATAAAAACGACGAAATTTTTTTTATTTTTTTTTAAATTAATATTGCGTTTTTGGAAGGGATTTCAACATCTAAAATGCTTGAAAATCCCTTATTTTAAGAAAAACAGCCTTTTAAATCGGGTTTTTTAACGCGAAAAAACAGCAAAAAAAACGACGAATTTTTATTATTCGTTTTTTTTTAAATTTGCTTCTATTTGAACGATTTCAACGATTAAAATGCTTGAAAATGCTTTTTTAGCAAAACCGCACGTTTTGAGTTTTTAACCCGCGTTTTAAGGGAAAAAACAGCAAAAAAACGACGAAATTTTTTTTATTATTCGTTTTTAAAAATATTGCTTTCCTTTTTGGGAACGTTTTTCAACGATCTTTGCTTGAAAATGCTTATTTTAGCAAAACAGCACTTTTTAAGCTTTATTCTGCGTTTTAACGAAAACAGCAAAAAAAACAAAGAAATTTTTTTTATTCGTTTTTTTTTTTTATTGCGTCTATTTGAACGATTTCAACGATCTAAAATGTTTTCCCCTTTTATTTTAGCAAAAAAAAGCACGTTTTGAGTTTTTAATCTGCGTTTTAACGCGTAAAAAAGCAAAAAAAACCAAATTTTTTTTTAAATTCTTTTTTTATTAATATTGCGCCCCATTTGAACGATTTCAACGATCAAAAAATGCTTGAAAATGTTTTTTTAGCAAAACATTTAAATTTTTTTAAAAGTTTTATTCTGCGTTTTAACGGAAAACCCAAAGCTTTAAAACGACAAAATTTTTATTATTCTTTTTTTATTTTTTTATTGCGTCTATTTAACGTTTTCCAACGATCTAAAATCCCTTAAAAAAATGCTTATTTTAGCAAAACAGCACTTTTTGGGTTTTAATCTGCGTTTTAACGCGTAAAAACAGCATAAAAATCGAATTTTTATTATTCTTTTTTTATTAATATTGTTATTTAAACGATTTCAACGATCTAAAATGCTTGAAATGCATTTTAAAAAACAGAGTTGTTGTTTTAATCTGCGTTTTAACGCGAAAAAACAGAATAAAACGACGAAATTTTTATTATTCGTTTTTTAATATTGCTTTATTTGAACGAATTTCAACATCTAAAAGGTTGAAAATGTTTATTTTAGCAAAACAGCACGTTTTGAGTTTTTTAATTGCGTTTAAGCGTAAAACAGCATAAAAACGACGAATTTTTTATTATTCGTTTTTATTAATATTGGTCTATTTGAACGGATTTCAACGATCTTTAAAATGTTAAAATGCTTATTTAGCAAAAACGTTTGAGTTTTTTGGCGTTTTAACGCTAAAACGGCATAAAACGACGAAATTTTTATTATCGTTTTATTTTATTGTCTATTGAACGATTTCAACGACCAAAAGCTTGAAAATGCTTATTTTAGCAAAAACAGCACGTTTTGAGTTTAATCTGCGTTTTAATGTAAACAGCATAAAAACGACAAATTTTATTATCGTTTTTTAATATCCCGTTTATTTGAACGATTTCAACGATCTAAAATGCTTGAAAATGCTTATTTTGCAAAACAGCACGTTTTGAGTTTAATCTGCGTTTTAACGCGTAAAAAGCAAAAACGACAATTTTTATTATTCGTTTTTATTAATATTGTTTCTTTTGAACGATTTCAACGATCTAAAATTTTGAAAATGCTTATTTTGAAACAGCACGTTTTGATTTAATCTGCGTTTTAACGCGTAAAACGCTTAAAAAACGACGAAATTTTTATTATTCGTTTTAATATTGCGTCTATTTAACGATGTCAACGATCTAAAATGCTTGAAAATGCTTTTTTTAGCAAAACGCGTTTTAGTTTAATTGCGTTTTAACGCGTAAACAGCATAAAAATGACGATTTTATATTATTCGTTTTTATTAATATTGCTTTAGAACGAATTTCAACGATCTAAAATGCTTGAAAATGCTTATTTTAGCAAAACAGCACGTTTTGAGCTTTTAATCTGCGTTTTAACGCTAAACAGCATAAAACCGACGAAATTTTATTACGCTTTTTTATTAATATTGTTTTATTTGAACGATTTCAACGATCTAAAATGCTTGAAAATGCATTTAGCAAAACAGCACGTTTTAAAGTTTTTAATCTGCGTTTTAACGCGTAAACAGCATAAAACGACGAATTTTTTATTATTCGTTTTATTAATATTGCTTCTATTTGAACGATTTCAACGACAAAATGCTTGAAAGTGCCTATTTTAGCAAAACAGCACGTTTTGAGCTTTAACTGCTTTTTAAGCGAAAAAAGTAAAAACGACGAATTTTTATTATTCGTTTTTATTAATATTGCTTCTATTTGAACGATTTCAACGATCTAAAATGCTTGAAAATGCTCATTTTAGAAAAAATTTTTAATTTTGGC
>NW_027047873.1:0-12283 GCF_025399875.1 Dalotia coriaria | reverse complement strand
AAAAAGCTAAAAACGTGCTTTTTTTGCTAAAATAACATTTTAAAACATTTTAGATCGTTAAAATCGTTCAAATGACGCAATATTAAAAAAAACGAATAATAAAAATTTCGTCGTTTTATGCTGTTTTAGGGTTAAAACGCAGTTTAAAAACTCAAAACGTGCTTTTTTGCTAAAATAACATTTTAAAACATTTTAGATCGTTGAAATCGTTCAAATAGCCCAAAATTAATAAAAACAATAAAAAAAATTTGTCGTTTTATGCTTTTTTACGCTTTAAAAACGAATTAAAAAAAACTCTTTTTGCTAAAATAACATTTTCAAGCATTTTAGATCGTTGAAATCGTTCAAATAGCGAAATTTTAATAAAAAACAATAATAAAAATTTCTCGTTTTATGCTGTTTTACGCGTTAAAACGCAGATTAAACTCCGTGCTGTTTTGCAAAAAAAACATTTTCAACATTTTAGATCGTTGAAATCGTTCAAATAGACGCAATATTAAAAAACGAATAAAAAAAATTCGTCGTTTTTTGCTGTTTTAGCGTTAAAACGCAGATTAAACTCAAAACGTGCTGTTTTGCTAAAATAATCATTTTAAAAAGAAATTTAGATCTTGAACTCGTTCAAATAGACGCAATATTAATAAAAACAGATAATAAAAATTTCGTCGTTTTATGCTGTTTTACGCGTTAAAACGCAGATTAAAACTCAAAACGTGCTGTTTGCTAAAATAAGCATTTCAAGCATTTTTTAGATCGTTGAAATCGTTCAAATAGAAGAAATATTAATAAGAAACGAAGAATAAAAATTCGTCGTTTTTATGTGCTGTTTACGCGTTAAAACGCAGATTAAAGCTCAAAACGTGCTGTTTTGCTAAATAATCATATTCAGCATTTTAGATCGTTGAAATCGTTCAAATAGACGCAATATTAATAAAACGAATAATAAATTTCGTCGTTTTTTATGCTGTTTTACGCGTTAAAACGCAGATTAAAAATAAAACGTGCTGTTTTGCTAAAATAATCATTTTTAAGCATTTTTAGATCGTTGAAAATCCTCGTTCAAATAGACGCAATATTAATAAAAACGAATAATGAAAAATTTCGTCGTTTTTACATGCTGTTTTACGCGCGTTAAAACGCAGATTAAAGCTGCAAAACGTGCTGTTTTGCTAAAATATATGCATTTTCAAGCATTTTGAATCGTTAATCGTTCAAATAGACACCAATATTAATAATAAACGAATAATAAAAAATTCGTCGTTTTATGCTGTTTTACGCGTTAAAACATGAATTAAGCTCAAAACGTGCTGTTTTGCTTACAAAATAATCATTTTCAAGCATTTTAGATCGTTGAAATCGTTCAAATAGACGCAATGTAGTAATAAAACGAATAATAAAAATTTCGTCGTTTTTATGCTGTTTACGCGTTAAAACGCAGATTAAAAGCTCAAAACGTGCTGTTTTGATGAAATAAGCATTTTCAAGCATTTTAGATCGTTTGAAATCGTTCAAATAGACGCAATATTAATAAAAAACGAATAATAAAAAAATTCGTCGTTTTTATGCTGTTTTACGCGTTAAAACGCTGATTAAAACAAAACGTGCTGTTTTGCTAAAATAATCATTTTCAAGCATTTTAGATCGTTGAAATCGTTCAAATAGACGCAATATTAATAAAAACGAAAATAATAAAAATTTCGTCGTTTTATGCTGTTTTGCGAAACGCAGATTAAAGCTCAAAACTTGATACCATTTTGCTAAAATAAGCATTTTCAAGCATTTTAGATCGTTGAAATCGTTCAAATAGAAGAAATATTAATAAGAAACGAAGAATAAAAATTCGTCGTTTTACATGCTGTTTTACGCGTTAAAACGCAGATTAAAAGCTCAAAACATTAACATTTTGCTAAAATAATCATATTCAAGCATTTTAGATCGTTGGAAATCGTTCAAATAGACGCAATATTAATAAAAACGAATAATAAAAATTTCGTCGTTTTTATGCTGTTTTACGCGTTAAACGCAATTAAAGCTCAAAACATTAACTGTTTGCTAAAATAAGCATTTTCAAGCATTTTTAGATCGTTGAAATCGTTCAAATAGACGCAATATTAATAAAACGAATAAAAAAAAATTCGTCGTTTTATGCTGTTTTACGCGTTAAACGCAGATTAAAGCTAAAAAACGTGCTGCTTTGCTAAAATAATCATATTCAAGCATTTTAGATCGTTAAAACGTTAAATAGACGCAATTTTAAATAAAAAAAAAGAAAAAAAAATTTCGTCGTTTTTATGCTGTTTTACGCGTTAAAGCAGATTAAAGCTCAAAACGTGCTGTTTTGCTAAAATAATCATTTTCAAGCATTTTTTGTCGTTGAAATCGTTCAAATAGACCAATATTAAAAAAAAACGAATAATAAAAATTCGCGTTTTATGCTTTTTTACGTTAAAACGCAGTTTAAAACTAAAAACGTGCTGTTTTGCTAAAATAATCTTTTTCGCATTTTGATCGTTGAAACGTTCAAAAGACGCAATTTTAAATAAAAACGAATAAAAAAAATTTCGTCGTTTTTTGCTTTTTTACGCGAAAACGCAAAAAACTCAAAACGTGCTGTTTTGATAAAATATGCATTTTCAAGCATTTTAGATCTTTAAAAATGTTCAAATAGAAACAATATTAAAAAACGAATAATAAAAACGTCTTTTTTTATGTTTTTTACGCTTTAAAAACGCAGATTAAAGCTCAAAAGGGCTGTTTTGCAAAATAATCTTTTCAACATTTTAGATCTTTGGGAAATCGTTCAAATAGACGCAATATTAATAAAAAAAAAAACAAAAGAATAAAAATTTCGTCGTTTTATCCGTTTTACGCGTTAAAACGCAGATTAAATTTCAAACGTCTGTTTCTAAAATAATCATTTTCAAGCACTTTAGATCGTTGAAATCGTTCAAATAGACGCAATATTAATAAAAACGAATAATAAAAATCGTCGTTTTATGCTGTTTTAGGCGTTAAAACGCAGATTAAAGCTCAAAACGTGCTGTTTTGCTAAAATAATCATTTCAAGCATTTTAGATCGTTGAAATCGTTCAAATAGACGCAATATTAATAAAAACGAATTAAAAAAAAATTTCGTCTTTTGTGCTGTTTTACGCGTTAAAACGCAGATTAAAGCTTCAAAACGTGCTGTTTTGATAAATATGCATTTTCAAGATTTTAGATCGTTGAAATCGTTCAAATAGAAACAATATTAATAAAAACGAATAATAAAAATTCGTCGTTTTTGCTGTTTACGCGTTAAAACGCAGATTAAAGCTCAAAACGTGCTGTTTGCTAAAAATAATCATTTTCAAGCATTTTAGATCGTTGAAATCGTTCAAATAGACGCAATATTAATAAAAACAAATAATAAAAATTCGTCGTTTTTATGTTGTTTTACGCGTTAAAATGCAGATTAAACTCAAAAGTGCTGTTTTGCTAAAATAACATTTTCAAGCATTTTGAATCGTTGAAATCGTTCAAATAGCCCAAATTAATAAAACGAATAATAAAAATTCGTCGTTTTTGCTGTTTTAGCGTTAAAACGCAGATTAAACTCAAAACGTGCTGTTTTGCAAAATAACATTTTCAAGCATTTAGATCGTTGAAATCGTTCAAATAGACGCAATATAATAAAAACGAATAATAAAAATTGTCGTTTTATGCTGTTTTAGCGTTAAAACGCAGATTAAAACTCAAAACGTGCTGTTTTGCTAAAATAATAATTTTCAACATTTTAGATCGTTGAAATCGTTCAAATAGAGCAATATTAATAAAAACGAATAATAAAAATTTCGTCTTTTATGCTTTTTAGCGTTAAAACGCAGATTAAACTCAAAACGTGCTGTTTTGCAAAATGCATTTTCAAGCATTTTAGATCGTTAAATCGTTCAAATAGAAATTAAAAAAAATAAAAAAAATTGTCTTTTATGTGTTTCTTAAAATTAAATAGAACTATTTTAAAATAATTTTTAACATTTTAATTTTTTAATCTTTAAACGTTAAAAACGCTTTAAATAAAAACGTAAAAAAAATTCCCGGTGCTGTTTTGCTTAAAAAAAATTAAAGCTAAAGTTTTTTAAAAATTTTTTAAGCATTTTAACGTTAAATCTTTCTGCTTTAAAAAAAACGAAAAAAAAAAAACGTCGTTTTATTGTTTTAGCAAACGGAAAAAAAGGCTTTTGCAAAAAATATTTTTTTGTCGTTAAACTTTTAAAAAACGCTTTAAAAAAAATAAAAAAATTTTTTTTTTTAGTTTTTATTAAACGTTTAAAAAGCCAAAATTTTTTAAAATAAATTTTAAAATTTTAATCTTAAAACGTTAAAACGCAATTAAAAAAAACGTTGTTTGTTTTTAGCTTTTTACCAAAAAAAAATTTAAAGTCAAATTTTTTTAAAAAAAAATATTAAATTTTTAATTTTAAAATTTTTTTAAAACGCTTTAAAAAAAAAAAAAAAAAAAAATTTCTTTTTTTTGCTTTTTAGGAAAACAATTAAAGCTAAACGGGGTTTTTCAAATAAGCATTTTAAAAAAAAAGGGAAACGTCTAAGCTTTAAATAAAAACAAATAATAAAACGTCTTTTTTGCTTTTTAGCTTAAAACAAAAAATTTAAAACGTCTTTTGGCCTAAAAAACTTTTTTAAATTTTCGTTAAATGTTCAAAAAAAGGCTTTTAAAAAAACGAAAAAAAAGTCGTTTTTGCTTTTTAGCTTAAAAGAAATTAAACTAAACGTCTTTTGCAAAAAACTTTTTAAGCTTTTAGTTTAAAACGTTAAAACGCAAAATAAAAAACAAATAAAAAAATTTCGTCTTTTTTATGTGTTTTACGCTTTAAAAACGCAGATTAAAGCTCAAACGTCCCTTTTTTGCTAAAATAAGCTTTTTCAAGCATTTTAGATCGTTGAAATCGTTCAAATAGAAGAAAAAATTTAATAAGTATATATATATAGTCGGATTCAATCCCCCAAGGACGCCATCTAGACATAAGAAGGGAACCACCCAAGGGGGTCCCGCACCCATTTTCCGGGGCGCCCTTTTAAAAAACAAAACGCGGGGTTTTCCCAGGGTTTTTAAAGGGCCAACGCCAGGGGACCACCTAAACCTTTTCCCACCAAAACCCCTTCCCTTTTCCAACCGTTTTTTTTAAACCGTATCCCTTTTTTTTGAAAAAGGGCCCCAATTTAAAAAGGTTAAGGTTGGGGGGGGGTTTTCCCCAAGGGACGGCGCGTGGGGCACCCAGGAAAACTAAACTGAAAAAAAATTGGCGAACGGCTTTGCGCCCCCCGGAAGCTTTAAAAACCAAAACCGGGCCCGGAAAACCCGGGACGTGAGGCGCCCGCTAAAAATTTTCCAGGAAAGGGTTTTTTGGTGACAAGAATCTGACGGGTGCCAAACTAATTATGACGTTAAGCAGAACAATGGGGGTGCTGCATCATCGTGGTTGTCGCGATCTTTTCCCCGGGATATTTCGTGGGAAGTTTTTTAAATCACAGTTTACTGAGATTTATTCAATCGGAGATGACTGCGTCTCTAATAAAATCTACAGAAGGGAAAGGGCCCAAAGAGGTGATGAAAATTTGAGTACTTGCCGACTTTTAAACCCGCTGATGACAAACTGGAAAGATGCGTCCATCGAGCAAATCGCTGGGGGACAATATTAACGCATATTGCTAAATTATAATCGAGTACAGCGTAGTCTTTTTCCCAAAAGAAATTCAGACGAAAACAGCAATTAAAAAAGGGAGTTACAACACTCTCTTTTAAACGACCAGCCGAGGAACCAAATTTCCCCCCGCCCGGAGAAGATGCGAAGAACTTCATCATTCCCAAACCCCAAAATGACGAAGTGTTTCAACTGCAAAAATTTGGGCATCCCCACAGGTTTACCGCCCCGGGGAAACAAAACAAGACCTGGGGGCCCCCCTAAACCGTCCACCGGGGGGACAAACAGCGGAAGATGCTTCAAAATGCCGGGGAGAAACCCCGCCAAACTTTGGGAGGAAGAATGAGGGTTCTGTCAAGACGGCCAACTTGTCCCGTAGATTTTCCCCGGGGGAAAAATTTTTAAACATAACGGTGAGTCGTAACCCTTTTATTTGGGTTCTGGGGAGGAAAAGGGAGAATTAGTAAAAAAAAAAGTATTGCACGAAATTTCTGCGGGAAGAAATTTTATAATTCAATTACGATGGTTGGAATTGGTACGAGTAAAGTAAATTTTGTTTGAACAAAAATTATGGGCAAGTTGAAATTAAAAGTCACTATGCTGAGATCTTGTTTCACGTCTTGCCTGATTTGTATTTTTTTGACGTATTTTTGGGGCCGTGAGATTTTGAATCAAAATTTTACTCCCGTTTAAAACAAAAAATTTCATTTCAATTTAAAAAAAGGGGTTTTTGAAAAAACCCACTGTGTGTTCCAGAAAAAACCTTTTAAAAATTGGGAGAATTTGACCAAAATATTTTTCACCCTTCCCCCGGCAAAATTTGGGAAAGCGGGGGATAAGTTTTTTCCGTAATATTTTGTGCCCAAAATCCCTTTTAACGCTTTAAAATAGGGGCAAATTTTGAGATCAGATTTATAGATCAACAAAAATAGTAAAGACCCCCCTTATCTTTCTTTCCGAAAAAAAGGGGAAATCAAGGAAAGAATTTTTTAGACGAAAAGTCTAGACGGTTAGGGGGGAAAATTTTTAAATGCAGATAAAGGAACAGGAAACAGGGGGGGTTGCGTATTTTTAAGAAAAGCGAACAAAAAGACAGAATTTAAGTACTATTCGGTTGAATTAGAGACATTTGCGATAGTGAACGCTATTAAACATTTTCTAATATCTGGGGGACGCAAATTTACAATTTTTTGGTTTTTAAAATTCCATAAAAGCGGGCCAAAAAAAGAAATGTGATTTAACATTTTTTTTTAATGTCTTGGTAGAATTTTTTTTGGTTATTGTTTTTTCATCGGGATTTTCAGGGTTTGTAAATTTTAAAGGGTTCATCCATTGATTTTTTCACCCCCTTTTTTCCGTGGGGTTTTTTATTCCTCCCCTTTTCCTATAGTTTTTTTCCTTTGTCATCTCCAGTCTTCATTTTTTGGGTTCTTGTTTGGGTTTTTTTCTTCTTACAAACCCTTGATTTTCATTCCACCATTGTGTCGCTTCGCTTCGTTCCGTCCCCAAAAATTTTGCGCTGTTTTGTTTAACTGTTTTTAATTTTTTCATCCTTTTTCCCCTTTTATTTCCCATGCTACTTTCCTGACTTTAAAGTTTTTTTTTCCATTTCTTTTTTCCTTTTGGTTTTCGTACCCCCTTTTGTTTCATTTTGCCCCTAAAAACTCATCTAGTTTTTCCTTTGTTTCTTGTTTTGGGTTTGGTTTTTTTCCCACATTTGCCGCCTTTTTGTATATCCATCTTCTATTAGGTTTTGGGCTTTTCTTCTTAAAAAATTGACGTTTTTGAGTACTATATTTTCCCTCCGGGGGCTTTCCCTGTTCTTTTTATCTTCATGCTTATGGTTAATTTGTGCTGGGGGATAAAACCCTTCGCTGAAAAGGGCCCCAAAAATTTTGTTCCATTATCTTTGGGTTTTTTTCGTGAATTTTTTTCCTGAAACCCTTTACTGTTGCACCCCCTTCTTACCAAACCTTTGCAATTGTAGTCCCTGCTATTATATTGTGTTCCGGTTGTTGATTTTCATAAAACCTTTTTCTAATTTTTTCGTACCATTGCTTTTTCCCGTTATTGGGGGTTTCGGGGGGATAAAAATTTACTAATGTTAGTTGTATTTTTTTCGCTATTTTTTTTCCGTATATATGATATCCTATCGCTATGTGTTTTGGGTTCTATGATATGTTTTCGGGAATTTGTTTGTCACAATGCGGGCCCTTTTTTTTTTCTTGCTTTTTTCCCTCCGGAGTAAATAGTGTATAATTTTTGGTTTGTAACTTAAACCTTCTTTTTCCATCGGGACCCCTTTTAGAGCTGTTATGTCTTTTTTGGGTTTTTTTATTGCTTGCCCACTTCGTTCATTTTTCCTATTTTAAATAGCGTTCGTATGTTCCATTTTCCAATTGTTTTTTTTCCTTTTTGCGTCGTTCCACCCCTCGATTTTTTTTGTCTTTTTTTATTGTGTTCCTGTTTTTGGGTTTTTTTTTTGGATTGGCCCTCTGTTGTTGCATTTTTCCCATTTTATCATTCTTTCCATTTATGGATAATTTTTTGTATCCTATTTTAACTGTCGCCCCTTTTCTCTCATTTTTTACCCCTTTTTCATATAACTGTTTTTGAATGCTATTTCATTTCTGGTGAGTTTTCACTTGGCAAATTTTTTGGGTGCCCTTTTTTAGTTTGCTCTTTTTTTCATTATTTTTTCCCCTTTTTCTGCTCTGCATCCTGAAATTTAACTTTTATTGTTCTATAATTAACCTTCCGCCTGGTTATTTAGCTTTCAACCCTTTATGTTTTTCTTTTTAATGAATTTTCCAACTTTTCCCTTTCTTCATTCATTCTTGGATTCTTTTTTTTTTTATAACTATGTTATTCCTTTTTTTTTTCTTTCTAGGTATTCTATTTGGTTTTCCCAGTTTACGTGTTCCATTATTTGCCTTTTCATTTTTCCATTCTTCCTTCTTTTTATCTTGTTGATTTTCCCTTTTTTTTTTTATTTCCGTTTGAGGACGTTTATTTTTGGCCTTTTTTGTTCGAAACCTTCGTACATACATTGTTTCATTTCGTCCTTTTTCTTATCAAATCTTTGGTTGATTTTTTTTCATTCATATTCACTTTTTTCTAATATTGTCTGCAAAACTTTGCTGGTTCAGGTGCCAGGGTTTCCCTTTTTTTGGAGATTGTTTATTTTTCGGGGTGCTACTTTTGAAACTAGTGTCCTGTATTTGTCTCTTTTTCTGTCTTTTTTAAACAATTTCTAGATGGCGCTTTCCAAACCCCCTTTAATCAACCTTGTGACGGATTTGTGGCGTCCAGAAACTCACTTCCCACAGTCCTTCCCGTTTGTTCTAACCTCTTTATTTTTTTATTTTTCTTCCGTTTATTTCAATTTAGTTTTCCCTTTTGGGGCCCATTTCTTTCGTAACTTTGTTCCTTGGATTTTTTAAACCCCGTTTTCCCCCTTTTTTTCCCCCTGGTTTAAAATTTACCCCCCTTTTTTTTTCCCTCCCCAAAAGGGGTCCTTCCCCCCAAAAACCCTTTTCCCGCCCAAAACCGGGAAAAAAACCAAAAAGTTGTTTGGTAAAAAAAAACCCCTTTTCAAGATTTTTGGGTCGTTGAAACCCTTCAAAAAGGGGGCAAATTTAAAAAAAACGAATAATAAAAAAAACGTCGTTTTTAAGTTTTTTTACCCCGTTAAACGCAGATTAAAGCTCAAAACGTGCTGTTTTTTTAAAATAACCCTTTTTAAGCATTTTTGATCGTTGAAATCGTTCAAATAGGGGCAATAATTTAAAAAACGAATAAAAAAATTTCCTCGTTTTATGCGTTTTACGCGTTAAAAAGAGATTAAAGCCCCAAAAAGGGTGTTTTGGGTAAAATAACCCTTTTCGCCATTTTGATCGTTAAAAACGTTCAAATAGAAGCAAATTTAAAAAAAACGAAAAATAAAAATTTGTCGTTTTTTTGCCGTTTTACGGTTTAAAAAGCAGGGTTAAAAGCTCAAAAAGGCTGTTTTGGGGTAAAATTTAACATTTTTAAGCATTTTAGATCGTTTAAATCGTTCAAAAGAAGAAAAATAAAAAACGAAAATAAAAAATTTCCGTTTTTATGTTTTTTTACGGTTAAAAAGCAGGGTTAAAGCTCAAAACGGCTGTTTTTTCTAAAATAACATTTTCGCAATTTTTGATCGTTGAAATCGTTCAAATAAAGGGAATATTAATAAAAACGAATAATAAAAATTTTGTCGTTTTTGCTGTTTTACCCTTAAAACGCAGATTAAAAACTCAAACGTGCTTTTTTTTGCTTAAAAAAACATTTTCAAACATTTTTGAAAGTTGAAATCGTTCAAATAGAAGCAATATTAAGAAAAAAAATAATAAAAAATTTTGTCGTTTTTTTGTTTTTTTACGCGTTAAAACGGATTAAACCCAAAAAAGTGCTGTTTTAATAAAAAAACATTTTCAAACGGAAGTTGAAAAGTTCAAATAGACGCAATAAAAAAACGAATAATAAAAAAATTCCGTCGTTTTTTTTGCTGTTTTTCGGGTTAAAAAGCAGATTAAAACTCAAACGTGCTGTTTTGCTAAAATAAACATTTTCAAGCATTTTGGGTCCCCTTAAAAACGTTCCAAATAGACGCAATATTAATTAAAAAAGAATAATAAAAATTTTTGTCGTTTTTTTGCTGTTTTACGGTTAAAAAAGCAGATTAAAAACTCAAACGGCCGTTTTTTGGGGCTAAAAAAATCATTTTCAAGATTTTTGATCCCTTAAAAACGTTCAAATAGACGCAATATTAATAAAAAAAGAATAAAAAAAAAATTTTGTCGTTTTTATGTTTTTTTACGCGTTAAAACGCAGGGTTAAAGCTAAAAACGTGCTGTTTTGCTAAAATAATATTTTAAAATTTTTGGGTCGTTGAAATCGTTCAAATTGAAGGGAATATTAATAAAAAAGAATAATAAAAATTCGTCGTTTTGCTGTTTTACGCGTTAAAACGCAGATTAAAAGCCCCAAAAAAAGTGCTGTTTTGCTAAAAAAGCATTTTCAACATTTTGATCGTTGAAATCGTTTGTAAAATAATCATTTTAAGCTTTTAGTCTTTTGAAATCGTTCAAATAGCCCCGCAATTTTAAATAAAAAAACGAATAATAAAAATTTCGTCGTTTTATGTTTTTTACGCTTTAAAAAACGCGTTAAACTCAAACGTGCTGTTTTGCTAAAATAACTTTTTCGCTTTTGATGGAAATCGTTAAAAGAAGCAATATTAAAAAAAACGAATAAAAAAAATTGTGTTTTATGTTTTTTCCGTTAAAACGCAAATTAAATCCCAAAACGTGCTTTTTGCAAAAAATCTTTTTCGCATTTTAGTTCGTTGAAATCGTTCAAATAGACGAATATTAAAAAAAAAACGAATAAAAAAATTTTCGTCGTTTTTGCTTTTTTACCAAAAAACGCAGAAAACTCAAAAGGGCGTTTTGCTAAAATAAGCATTTTCAAGCATTTTAGATCGTTGAAATCGTTCAAATAGAAGCTTATTTAAAAACGAAAAAAAAAAAATTTTTGTTTTAGCGTTTTACGCTTTAAAAAACGCAGAAAAAGCTAAAAACGTGCTGTTTCTAAAAGAATCACGTTTTAATCGTTGAAATCGTTAAATGACGAAATTTTAAATAAAAACGAATAATAAAAATTCGTCGTTTTATGCTTTTTTACGCGTTAAAACGCAGATTAAAGCTAAAAACGTGCTTTTTTCCCAAAAAAGCATTTTCAAGCATTTTAGATCGTTAAAATTTTCCCAAATAGACGTTTTTAAAAAAAACAATAATAAGAAATTCTTCGTTTTATGCTTTTTTACGCTTAAAACGCAGATTCGCTCAAAACGTGCTGTTTTGCTAAAATAGTCATTTTCAAGCTTTTTAGATCGTTGAAATCGCAAAAGCGCAATTTAATAAAAACGAATAATAAAATTTCGTCTTTTTTATGCTGTTTTACGCGTAAACCGATTAAAAATTTTCAAAACTTTTTTAAAATAAGCATTTTCAAGCATTTTAGACGTTGAAATCGTTAAAATAAAAGCAAATTAATAAAAACGAATAAAAAAAATTTCGTCGTTTTTGCGTTTACGCGTTAAAACGCGTTAAAAACTCAAAACGTGCTTTTTTGCTAAAATAAGCATTTTCAAGCTTTTGATCGTTGAAATCGTTCAAATAGAAGCAATATTAAAAAAAAACGAATAATAAAAAATTGTCGTTTTTTTTGCTTTTTTCCAAAACGCAGATTAAACTCAAAACGTGCTTTTTTTTAAAATAATCATTTTCAAGCATTTTAGTTCGTTGAAATCGTTCAAATGCGCAATATTAAAAAAAAACGAAAATAAAAATTTTTTTTTTATGCTGTTTTACGCGTTAAAACGCAGATTAAACTAAAACGTGCTGTTTTGCTAAAAAAAGCTTTTTCAAGCATTTTGATGTTGAAACGTTCAAATAGACGCAATAATAAAAAAACGAATAATAAAATTTGTCGTTTCTATGCTGTTTTACGCTTTAAAAACGCAGTTTAAAACCAAAAGGGCTGTCTTGCTAAAA
>NW_027047872.1:0-12283 GCF_025399875.1 Dalotia coriaria | reverse complement strand
TTAGCAAAAAGCACGTTTGAGCGTAATCTGCGTTTTACGCGTAAACAGCATAAAACGACGAATTTTTATTATTCGTTTTATTAATATTGCGTCTATTTGAACGATTTCAACTATCTAGAATGCGTGAAAATGCTTATTTTAGCAAAACAGCACGTTTTGAGCTTTAATCTACGTTTTAACGCGTAAAACAGCATAAAAACGACGAATTTTTATTATTCGTTTTATTAATATTGCGTCTATTTGAACGATTTCAACGATCTAAAATGCTTGAAAATGCTTATTTTAGCAAAACAGCACGTTTTGAGCTTTATTCTGCGTTTTAACGCGTAAAACAGCATAAAAACGACAAAATTTTTATTATTCGTTTTTAATTTTTATTGCGTCTATTTGAACGATTTCAGGATCTAAAATGCTTGAAAATGCTTATTTTAGCAAAACAGCACGTTTTGAGCTTTTAATCTGCGTTTTAACGCGTAAAACAGCATAAAAACGACGAATTTTTATTATTCGTTTTTATTAATATTGCGTCTATTTGAAAGATTTCAACGATCTAAAATGCTTGAAAATGCTTATTTTAGCAAAACAGCACGTTTTGAGCTTTATTCTGCGTTTTAACGCGTAAAACAGCATAAAAACGACAAAATTTTTATTATTCGTTTTAATTTTTATTGCGTCTATTTGAACGATTTCAGCGATCTAAAATGCTTGAAAATGCTTATTTTAGCAAAACAGCACGTTTTGAGCTTTAATCTGCGTTTTAACGCGTAAAACAGCATAAAACGACGAAATTTTTATTATTCGTTTTTATTAATATTGCTTCTATTTGAACGATTTCAACGATCTAAAATGCTTGAAAATGCTTATTTTAGCAAAACAGCACTTTTGAGCTTTAATCTGCGTTTTAACGCGTAAAACAGCATAAAAACGACGAATTTTTATTATTCGTTTTTATTAATATTGCTTCTATTTGAACGATCTAAAATGCTTGAAAATGCTTATTTTAGCAAAACAGAACGTTTTGAGCTTTATTCTGCGTTTTAACGCGTAAAACAGCATATAAACGACGAAATTTTTATTATTCGTTTTTATTAATATTGCGTCTATTTGAACGATTTCAACGATCTAAAATGCTTGAAAATGCTTATTTTAGCAAAACAGCACGTTTTGAGTTTTAATCTGCGTTTTAACGCGTAAAACAGCATAAAATGACGATTTTTTTATTATTAGTTTTTATTAATATTGCTTCTATTTAAACGATTTCAACGATCTAAAATGCTTGAAAATGCTTATTTTAGCAAAACAGCACGTTTTGAGCTTTAATCTGCGTTTTAACGCGTAAAACAGCATAAAACGACGAAATTTTTATTATTCGTTTTTATTAATATTGCGTCTATTTGAACGATTTCAACGATCTAAAATGCTTGAAAATGTTTCTTTTAGCAAAACAGCACGTTTTGAGCTTTAATCTGCGTTTTAACGCGTAAAACAGCATAAAACGACGAATTTTTATTATTCGTTTTATTAATATTGCTTCTTTTGAACGATTTCAACGATCTAAAATGCTTGAAAATGCTTCATTTTAGCAAAACAGCACTTTTGAGCTTTTAATCTGCGTTTTAACGCGTAAAACAGCATAAAAACGACGAATTTTTATTATTCGTTTTTATTAATATTGCTTCTATTTGAACGATTTCAACGATCTAAAATGCTTGAAAATGCTTATTTTAGCAAAACAGCACGTTTTGAGCTTTATTCTGCGTTTTAACGCGTAAAACAGCATAAAAACGACGAAATTTTTATTATTCGTTTTTATTAATATTGCGTCTATTTGAACGATTTCAACGATCTAAAATGCTTGAAAATGCTTATTTTAGCAAAACAGCACGTTTTGAGCTTTAATCTGCGTTTTAACGCGATAAAACAGCATAAAAATGACGAATTTTTATTATTCGTTTTTATTAATATTGCTCTATTTAAACGATTTCAACGATCTAAAATGCTTGAAAATGCTTATTTTAGCAAAACAGCACTTTTTGAGCAATCTGCGTTTTAACGCGTAAAAACATAAAACGACAAATTTTTATTATTCTTTTTATTAATATTGCGTCTTTTGAACGATTTCAACGATCTAAAATGCTTGAAAATTTTTTTTTAGAAAAAACAGCACTTTTTGAGTTTAACTTTTTTAAACGCGTAAAACAGATAAAAACGACAAATTTTTTTATTATTCGTTTTTATTAATATTTTTTTTGAACGATTTCAACGATCTAAAATGCGAAAATCTTTTTTTAGCAAAACAGCACGAGCTTTAATCTGCTTTTTAAGCGTAAACAGAAAAAAAACGACGAATTTTTTTTATTCTTTTTTTTATTAATATTGCTTCTTTAAACGATTTCAACGTTTAAAATGCGAAATTTTATTTTACAAAACAGCACGTTTGATTTTTATTCGGTTTTTAACGCGTAAAACACAAAAAAACGACGAAATTTTTATTATTCTTTTTTATTAATATTGCGTCTTTTGAACGTTTTAAACGATCAAAATGCTTGAAAATGCTTATTTTAGCAAAACACCCTTTTTGAGCTTTAATCTGCGTTTTAAGGGAAAAAACGCAAAAATGACGAATTTTTATTATTCGTTTTTATTAATATTGTTTATTTAAACGATTTAAACGATCTTCTTGAAAATGTTATTTTAGCAAAACAGCACTTTTTGAGCTTTAACGCGTTTTAACGCGAAAAACAGCAAAAAAACGACGAAATTTTTTATTATTCTTTTTTATTAATATTGTTTCTATATGAACGTTTCAACGATCAAAAAATGCTTGAAAATGCTTATTTTAGCAAAACAGCACGTTTTGAGCTGTAATCTGCGTTTTGACGCGAAAACAGCAAAAAAACGACAAATTTTTTTATTATTTTTTTTTTATTAATATTGTTTTTTGAACGATATCAACGATCAAAAATGCTTGAAAATGCTTTTTTGCAAAACAGCATTTTTTGAGTTTAATCTGCGTTTTGACGCGTAAAACAGCATAAAACGACGAATTTTATTATTTGTTTTTATTAATATTGCGTCTATTTGAACGATTTCAACGATCTAAAATGCTTGAAAATGCTTGTACAGCAAAAGAGCACGTTTTGTGCTTTAATCTGCGTTTTAACGCGTAAAACAGCATAAAACGACGAATTTTTATTATTCGTTTTTATTAATATTGCGTCTATTTGAACGATTTCAACGATCTAAAATGCTTGAAAATGCTTATTTTTAGCAAAACAGCACGTTTTGGGCTTTATTCTGCGTTTTAACGCGTAAAACAGCATAAAACGACGAAATTTTATTATTCGTTTTTATTAATATTGCGTCTGTTTGAACGATTTCAACGATCTAAAATGCTTGAAAATGTATTTTAGCAAAACAGCACGTTTTGAGCTTTAATCTGCGTTTTAACGTAAAACAGCATAAAACGACGATTTTTATTATTCGTTTTTATTAATATTGCTTCTATTTTGAAGACGATTTCCAGCGATCACAAAATGCTTGAAAATGCTTATTTTAGCAAAACAGCACGTTTGAGCTTTTAATCTGCGTTTTAACGCGTAAAACAGCATAAAACGACGAATTTTTATTATTCGTTTTTAATAATATTGCTTCTATTTGAACGATTTCAACGATCTAAAGGCAGAAAATGCTTATTTTAGCAAAACAGCACGTTTTGAGCTAATCTGCGTTTTAACGCGTAAAACAACATAAAACGACGAAATTTTTATTCGTTTTTTATTAATATTGCGTCTATTTGAACGATTTCAACGATCTAAAATGCTTGAAAATGCTTATTTTAGCAAACAGCACGTTTTGAGCTTTTAATCTGCGTTTTAACGCGTAAAACAGCATAAAAACGACAGGTTTTTCATTATTCGTTTTTTATTAATATTGCTTCTATTTGAACGATTTCAACGATCTAAAATGCTTGAAAATGCTTATTTTAGCAAAACAGCACTTTTGAGCTTTAATCTGCGTTTTAACGCGTAAAACAGCATAAAACGTAGATTTTTATTATTCGTTTTTATTATGTAGCTATTTGAACGATTTCAACGATCTAAAATGCTTGAAATGCTTATTTTAGCAGCAAAACAGCACGTTTTGAGCTTTATTCTGCGTTTTAACGCGTAAAACAGCATAAAAACGACGAGAATTTTTATTATTCGTTTTTATTAATATTGCGTCTATTTGAACGATTTCAACGATCTAAAATGCTTGAAAATGCTTATTTTATGAAGCAACGTTTTGAGCTTTTAATCTGCGTTTTAACGCGTAAAAACAGCATAAAAATGACGGAATTTTTATTATTCGTTTTTATTAATATTACTTCTATTTAAACGATTTCAACGATCTAAAATGCTTGAAAATGCTTATTTTAGCAAAACAGCGTTTTTGAGCTTTAATCTGCGTTTTAACGCGTAAAACAACATAAAACGACGAAATTTTATTATTCGTTTTTATTAATATTGCGCGTCTCTATTTGAACGATTTCAACGATCTAAAAATGCTTGAAAATGCTTATTTTAGCAAAACAGCACGTTTTGAGCTTTTAATCTGCGTTTTAACGCGTAAAACAACATAAAAACGACGAATTTTTATTATTCGTTTTTTTATTAATGTGCTTCTATTTGAACGATTTCAACGATCTAAAATGCTTGAAAATGCTTATTTACCTTAAAACAGCACGTTTGAGCTTTAATCTGCACGTTTTAACGTGTAAAACAGCATAAAACGACGAATTTTTTATAATTCGTTTTTTATTAATATTGCTTCTATTTGAACGATTTCAACGATCTAAAATGCTTGAAAATACTTATTTTAGCAAAACAGCACGTTTGAGCTTTTAATCTGCGTTTAACGCGTAAAAACAGCATAAAACGACGAATTTTATTATTCGTTTTTTTTATTAATATTGCGTCTATTTGAACGATTTCAACTATCAAAATGCTTGAAAATGCTTATTTTAACAAAACAGACGTTTTGAGCTTTAATCTGCTTTTTTTAACGTAAACAGCATAAAAAGGGAATTTTTTTTTTCGTTTTATTTAATATTGCTTCTATTTGAACGATTTCCAACGTCTAAAATGCTTAAAAAATGCTTATTTTTAGCAAAACAGACGTTTTGAGCTTTATTCGCGTTTTAATTTCGTAAAACAATAAAAACGAAAATTTTTTATTCGTTTTATTTTATGCGTCTATTTGAAGATTTCAACGATCAAAATACTTGAAAATGTTTATTTTAGCAAAAAACAGCACGTTTTGTGCTTTAATCTGCGTTTTAACGCGTAAAAGACATAAAACGACGAATTTTATTATTCGTTTTATTAATATTGCTTCTATTTGAACGATTTCAACGATCTAAAATGCTTGAAAATGCTTATATAGCAAACAGCACGTTTTTGAGTTTTAATCTGCGTTTTAACGCGTAAAACAGCATAAAAACGACGAAATTTTATTATTCGTTTTTATAATATTGCGTCTATTTGAACGTTTCAACGTCTAAAAATGCTTGACAATGCTTATTTTAGAAACGCACGTTTTGAGTTTTTTCTGCGTTTTAACGCGAAAACAGCATAAAACGACGAAATTTTATTATTCGTTTTTTTTAAATATTGGTCTTTTGAACGATTTCAACGATCTAAAATGCTGAAAAATGTTATTTTAGCAAAAGATTTTTGAGTTTAATCTGCGTTTTAACGCGTAATACACAAAAAAATGAGAATTTTTTATTACGTTTTTAATTTTAGTTTCTATTTAAACGATTTCACGATTAAAATGCTTGAAAATGCTTATTTTAGCAAAACAGCACGTTTTGAGTTTAATCTGCGTTTTAACGCGTAAAACAGCATAAAAAACGAAAATTTTTTAATTCGTTTTTTATTAATATTGCGTCTATTTGAACGATTTAGCGATCTAAAATGCTTGAAAATGCTTATTTTAGCAAACAGCACTTTTGAGCTTTAATCTGCTTTTTTAACGCGTAAAACAGTAAAACGACGATTTTTTATTATTCGTTTTTTATTTTTTATTTGAACGATTTCAACGATCTAAAATGCTAAAATGCTTTATTTTAGCAAAACAGCACGTTTTGAGCTTTAATCTGCTTTTTAAACGTGTAAAACAAAAACGACGAATTTTTATAATTCGTTTTTATTAATATTGCTTCTATTTGAACGATTTCAACGCCCAAAATGCTTGAAAATGCTTATTTTAGCAAAACAGCACGTTTTGAGTTTAATCTGCGTTTTAACGCGTAAAACAGCATAAAACGACGATTTTTTATTATTCGTTTTTATTAATATTGCGTCTATTTGAACGATTTAAACGATCCAGAATGCTTGAAAATGCTTATTTTAGCAAAACAGCCAGTTTTGAGCTTTAACTGCGTTTAACGCGTAAAACAGCATAAAACGACGATTTTTTATTATTCGTTTTTATTTATTCTTCTTTTGAACTTTCAACGATCTAAAATGCTTGAAAATGCTTTTTAGCAAAACAGACGTTGAGCTTTAATCTGCTTTTTTAACGCGTAAAATATAAAAGCAACAAATTTTTTATTATTCGTTTTTATTAATAATTTATTTGAACGATTCAACGATCTAAAATGCTTGAAAATTCTTTTTTTAGCAAAACAGCACGTTTGAGTTTAATCTGCGTTTTAACGCGTAAAACAGCATAAAACGACGAAATTTTATTATTCGTTTTAAAATTGCGTCTATTTGAACGATTTCAACGATCTAAAATGCTTAAAATGCTTATTTTAGCAAAACAGCACGTTTTGAGTTTAATTGCGTTTTAACGCGTAAAACAGCATAAAAACGACGAGTTTTTATTATTCGTTTTTTATTAATATTGCTTCTATTTGAACGATTTCAACTTCAAAATGCTTGAAAATGTTTATTTTAAAAAACAGCACTTTTGTTTTTAATCTTTTTCCCCAAAACAGCTTGAGTTTTTATTTTCGTTTTTTAAAAAAAATTTTTTTTAAAACGTTTAAAATTTTTTTTTAAAATTTTTTTTAACAAAAAAACTTTTGGAACCTTTTTTGGGAAAAAACGAAAAAAAAAAGGGAAAATTTTAACGTTTTTTAAATATTGTTTTTTTAATTTTAAGTCAAAAATTTAAAAATTTTTTTTAAAAAAAAAATGTTTTTAGCAACCGTTTTTTAAAAATAAAACGGAAATAACGTTTTTTTAAATATTGCTTTTTTTTGAAAAAAATTTTTAAAAGGGAAAGCTTAAAACTTTTTTCCCCTTTTTTTTAACTTTTTTTAACCCAAAAAAAAAAAAAATTTTTTTTTTTTTTTATTAATATTCGCTATTTAAACATTTCAACGCCCAGAATTTTAAAATTTTTTTTAAAAACAGCACGTTTTGATCTTTAATCTGCGTTTTAACGCGTAAAACAGCATAAAACGACGATTTTTTATTATTCGTTTTTATTAATATTGCTTCTATTTGAACGATTTCAACGATCTAAAATGCTTGAAAATGCTTAGTTTAGCAAAACAGCACGTTTTGAGCTTTAATCTGCGTTTTACGCGTAAACACATAAAACGACGAATTTTTATTATTCGTTTTTTAATATTGCTTCTATTTGAACGATTTCAACAATCTAAAATGCTGGAAAAGGGTTATTTTAGCAAAACAGCACGTTTTGAGCTTTAATCTGCGTTTTAATGCGTAAAACAGCATAAAAACGACGAAATTTTTATTATTCGTTTTATTAATATTGCGTCTATTATAACGATTTCAACGATCTAAAATGCTTGAAAATGCTTATTTTAGCAAAACAGCACGTTTTGAGCTTTAATCTGCGTTTTAACGCGTAAAACGCATAAAAACGACGAATTTTTATTATTCGTTTTTTATTAATATTGCTTCTATTTGAACGATTTCAAGCGATCTAAAATGCTTGAAAATGCTTATTTTAGCAAACAGCGTTTTGATTTATCGTTAAACGCGTAAACAGCATAAAACGATCGAGTTTTTTCGTTATTTGACGATTTCAACGCTAATGTTGAAATTTCAACTATCTAAAATGCTTGAAAAGCACGTTTTATTTAAACGCGCTTTAACGCTTAAAACGCTAAAAACGAGTTTTCATAAACGAGATTTTTATTATTCGTTTTTTTAAATTAACTTCTATTTGAACGAATCATCTAAAACTTGAAAAGCTTATTTTGATTTAACAGCACGTTTTCGAGCTTTATTCGCGAACTTTTTAAAATAGCATAAATTGCGAAATTTTTATTATTCGTTTTAAGATTTATGCTTCATTTGAACGATTTCAACGATTTTAGCAAACGCATTTTTTTATTCCGTTTAACGCACGTTTAAGAGCTGTAATCGTTTTAACAACTTTAAACATTTAAAAAAATTTTCTTATTTGTAATTTAAATCTAATATGCTTGAAAATTTCATATACAGAATGCGTAAAACTTTATTGTAACGCGTTTAACAGCAGATTTGAGCATAAATCACGAATTTTACGCGTATAAACAGCATAAAAAGATTTTTATTTCGTTTTCTATTAATATTGCGTTGAAGATTTTAACGATCAAAAAGTGTGAAGACTTATTTTACAATCAGCACGTTTTGAGCTTATAACGCGATTTTAACGCTAAAACAGCTTAAAACGACAAAATTTTATATTCGTTTTAATTTTTATCTAACTTTTGAACGATTTTGGCAAAAAGACGTTTAAGCTTTATTTGCGTTTTAACAAGCACGTCTGAATTAAAATCTTTTTTAACGTTTAAATTTAAACGACGAGTTTTTATTTTCGTTTTATTAATATTGCGCTATTTGAAGATTAAACGATCTAAAAGTTTGAAAATTTATTTTAAGCAAAACGTAAACGATTGAGTTTTTTTATTGCGTTAATACATAATAACGATTCGAAAATTTTTATTCGTTTAAATTGTTTGAAAATGTTATTTTAAAAGCGATCTAAAATGCTTGAAAATGTTTCCTAGCAAAACATCACGTTTGAGCAATTTTATATTGTTTTAATTTAAGCGCATTAAAACGACGATTTTGATTTAATTTTTAAATTGCTTCTATTTGAACGATTTCACGATCAATGCTTGAAATTCTTATTTTAGCAAAACAGCTAAAGACGATTTTTTTATCTAGCGTTTTAACGTTAAACTCATAAACGATTTAAATTTAATCTTGAATAATTTGCGTTCTATTTGAACGATTTCACGTCTAAAATGCTTGAAATACTTTTAAAAAGCACGTAAATTTTATTTCCGTTTTATTATTGCGTTAAAACGCATTAAAACGATTTTTATATTCGTTTTTTAATTTGCTCTATTTGAACGTTTTACGATTTAAAATGCGTGAAAATGCTTAATTTTAGCAAAAAACACGAATTTTTGATCTTTTATTATTTTAACGCTATTAACGATTAAAACGACAATTTTTCGTATTCGTTTTTTTAAAATCAGTCTATTTGAACATTATCAGCGATCTACGGAACGCAAAAATGCAATTTTACAATAACAGCCGTTTTGAGCTTTAATTCTACGTTTTAACGCGTAAAACATGCAATGTAAAAGCTATTTTTATATCGTTTTTTTAATATTGCGTTTTTGAACGATTTCAACGATCTAAAATGCTTGAAAATGTTTATTTTAGCAAAACAGCACGTTTTGAGCTTTAATCTGCGTTTTAACGCGTAAAACAGCATAAACGACAATTTATTATTCGTTTTTATTATATTGCTCTATTGAACGATTTCAACGATCTAAAATGCTAAAAGCTTATTTAGCAAAACAGCACGTTTTGAGTTTAATCTGCGTTTAACGCGAAACAGCATAAACGACGAATTTTTATTATTCGTTTTATTAATATTGCTATTTGAACGATTTCAACGATCTAAAATGCTTGAAAATGCTTATTTTAGCAAAACAGCACGTTGAGCTTTAATCGCGTTTTAACGCGTAAAACAGCATAAAAGACGAATTTTTATTATTCGTTTTTATTAATATTGCTTCTATTTGAACGATTTCAACGATCTAAAATGCTTGAAAATGCTTATTTTAGCAAAACAGCACGTTTTGAGCTTTAATCTGCGTTTTAACGCGTAAAACAGCATAAAACGACGAATTTTTATTATTCGTTTTTATTAATATTGCGTCTATTTGAACGATTTCAACGATCTAAAATGCTTGAAAATGCTTATTTTAGCAAAACAGCACGTTTTGAGCTTTAATCTGCGTTTTAACGCGTAAAACAGCATAAAAACGACGAATTTTTATTATTCGTTTTTATTAATATTGCTCTATTTGAACGATTTCAACGATCTAAAATGCTTGAAAATGCTTATTTTAGCAAAACAGCACGTTTTGAGCTTTAATCTGCGTTTTAACGCGTAAAACAGCATAAAACGACAATTTTTATTATTCGTTTTTATTAATATTGCTTCTATTTGAACGATTTCAACGATCTAAAATGCTTGAAAATGCTTATTTTAGCAAAACAGCACGTTTTGAGCTTTAATCTGCGTTTTAACGCGTAAAACAGCATAAAAACGACGAATTTTATTATTCGTTTTTATTAATATTGCTTCTATTTGAACGATTCAACGATCTAAAATGCTTGAAAATGCTTATTTTAGCAAAACAGCACGTTTAAAGCTTTAATCTGCGTTTTTAAAACAGCATAAAACGACAAATTTTTTATTATTCTTTTTTTAAAATACTTCTATTTAACGTTTAACAATCTAAAATCTTGAAAATTTAAGAAAAACCCCTTTTTTGATTTTTAATCTGCGTTTTCGCGTAAAACGGCATAAAACGACAAATTTTTATTATTCGTTTTATTAATTTTTATTTAACGATTTCAACATAAAATTTGAAAAGATTTTAAAAAAACGCCTTTTTGAGTTTTTAATCGCGTTTTAAGGGGTTTAAAACAGCAAAAAAAGGGAATTTTTATTTTGTTTTTATTAATATTCTTCTTTTTAACATTTCCGAAAAAATGCGGTGTTTTTTAGCAAAACAGCCTTTTTGGTTTAAGGGTTTTAACGGTCACAAAAAACCGATAATTTTTTTTTTTAAATTTTGTTTCTATTTGAACGTTTCAAATCAAAAATGCTTAAAAGTTTTTTTGCAAAACCCCGTTTATTTTTAAGCGAATAAAACGCAAAAAAATTTTTATTATTGTTTTTATTAAATTCCCATTTGAAGATTTAAGCAAAAAAAAATTTTTTAGCAAAACCCCTTTTTTATTTTTACTTTTTAACGAAAAAATAAAACCGTTTTTATTATTTTTTTTAAATTTCGTTTTTTTTGGGGAAATTTAAATCAAAAGGGGAAAATCTTTTTTAGAAAACGCAAAACAATTTTTTTTAACCCCTAAAAAAGCATAAAATACGAAATTTTTTTAATTTTTTTTAAATTTTTTTTTTGCTTTTTAACGTCAAAATGCTTAAAATTTTATTTTAGCAAAACAGCCGTTTGAGCTTTAATCTGCGTTTTAGCGAAAAAAGAAAAAAACACGAATTTTTATAATTCGTTTTTATTAATTTGCTCTATTTAACGATTTCAACGTTTAAAATGCGAAAATGTTATTTTAGCAAACAGCGCTTTTGAGCAATCTGCTTTTTTAACGCGTAAAACGCATAAAACGACAAAAATTTTTAAAATTCGTTTTTATTAATTTCGTCTATTTGAACGATTTAAACGATCAAAATCGAAAAATTTATTTTAAAAACGGCCGTTTTGGCTTTAATCGCTTTTTTAACGCGTAAAAAAATAAAACGACAAATTTTTATTATTTTTTTTATTATTTGCTTTATTTGAACTTTCAACGATCTAAAAGCAAAAATGTTATTTTAGCAAAACAGCACGTTTTGGTTTTTAATCCGTTTTAAGCGTAAAAAGAAAAAACGACAATTTTTATTTTCTTTTTTTATTAATTTTGGTTTTTTGGGAACGATTTCAACGATCAAAAGTTTAAAAATGTTATTTAAAAAAACAGCACGTTTTGAGCATTCTGCTTTTTTAACGCGTAAAACAGCAAAAAAAAGGAAATTTTTATTATTCTTTTTTTTTTATTGCTCGAACTTTTAACGATCTAAAATGCTTGAAAATTTTTTTTAGCAAAACAGCACTTTTTGAGTTTTTAATACACAACGCGAAAAACACATAAAACGACAATTTTTTTATTTTTCGTTTTTTTAATTTGCTTCTATTTGAACGTTTCAACGTCTAAAAGGGCGGTTATTTTAG
>NW_027047871.1:0-12286 GCF_025399875.1 Dalotia coriaria | reverse complement strand
TTTAATTATGTCATCCTATTTGAACATTAGAATCTAGCGAAAATCTTATTTAGCAAAACAGCACGTTTGAGCTTTAATCTGCGTTTTAACGCGTAAAACAATAAAACGGCAATTTTTATTATTCGTTTTTATTAATTGTTCTATTTGAACGATTTCAACGACCTAAAATGTTTGAAATGCTTATTTTAACAAACAGCACGTTTTGAGCTTTAATCTGCGTTTTAACTCGTAAAACAGCATAAAACGAGAATTTTTATTATTCGTTTTTATTAATATTGATTCTATTTGAACGATTTCAACGATCAAAATGCTTGAAAATGCTTATTTTAGCAAAACAGCGTTTTGAGCTTTAATCTGCGTTTTAACGAGTAAAACAGCATAAAACGGCGAATTTTTATTTCGTTTTTATTAATATGCGTCTATTTGAACGATTTCAACGATCTAAAATGCTTGAAAATGCTTATTTTAGCAAAACGCACGTTTTGAGCTTTAATCTGCGTTTTAACGCGTAAAACAACATAAAATGACGAATTTTTATTATTCGTTTTTATTAATATTGCTTCTATTTAAACGATTTCAACGATCTAAAATGCTTGAAAAATGCTTATTTTAGCAAAACAGCACGTTTTGAGCTTTTATTCTGCGTTTTAACGCGTAAAACAGCATAAAACGACGAAATTTTTATTATTCGTTTTATTTTTTATTGCGTCTATTTGAACGATTTCAACGATCTAAAATGCTTGAAAATGCTTATTTTAGCAAAACAGCACGTTTTGAGCTTTAATCTGCGTTTTAACGCGTAAAACACATAAAACGACGAATTTTTATTATTCGTTTTATTAATATTGCTTCTATTTGAACGATTTCAACGATCTAAAATGCTTGAAAATGCTTATTTTAGCAAAACAGCACGTTTTGAGCTTTAATCTGCGTTTAACGCGTAAACAGCATAAAACGACGAAATTTTTATTCGTTTTATTAATATTGCGTCTATTTGAACGATTTCTACGATCTAAAATGCTTGAAAATGCTTATTTTAGCAAAACAGCGCGTTTTGAGCTTTAATCTGCGTTTTAACGCGTAAAACAGCATAAAACGACAAAATTTTTTTATTATTCGTTTTTATTAATATTGCGTCTTTGAACGATTTCAACGATCTAAAATGCTTGAAAATGCTTATTTTAGCAAAACAGCACGTTTTGAGCTTTAATCTGCGTTTAACGCGTAAAACAGCATAAAACGACAGAATTTTATTATTCGTTTTTATTAATATTGCGTCTATTTGAACGATTTCAACGATCTAAAATGCTTGAAAATGCTTATTTTAGCAAAACAGCACGTTTTGAGCTTTAATCTGCGTTTTAACGCGTAAAACGTAAAACGGCGAATTTTTATTATTCGTTTTATTAATATTGCTTCTATGAACGTTTCACGATCTAAAATGTTTGAAAATGCTTATTTAACAAAACAGCACGTTTTGAGCTTTAATCTGCGTTTTAACCGTAAAACAGCATAAAACGACGAATTTTTTATTATTCGTTTTATTAATATTGTCTATTTGAACGGTTTCAACGATCTAAAATGCTTGAAAATGCTTATTTTAGCAAAACAGCACGTTTTGAGCTTTAATCTGCGTTTTAACGCGTAAAACAGCATAAAACGACGAATTTTTTATTATTCGTTTTTTTTAAAATATTGCGTCTATTTGAACGATTTCAACGATCTAAAATGCTTGAAAATGCTTATTTTAGCAAAACAGCACGTTTTGAGCTTTAATCTGCGTTTTAACGCGTAAAACAGCATAAAAAGACGAATTTTTATTATTCGTTTTTATTAATATTGCTTCTATTTAACGATTTCAACGATCTAAAATGCTTGAAAATGCTTATTTTAGCAAAACAGCAGGTTTTGAGCTTTAATCTGCGTTTTAACGCGTAAAACATATAAAACGACGAATTTTTTATTATTCGTTTTATTAAATTGCTTCTATTTGAACGACTTCAACGATTTAAAATGCTTGAAAAATGCTTATTTTAGCAAAACAGCACGTTTTGAGCTTTTAATTCTGCGTTTTAACGCGTAAAACAGCATAAAACGACGAAATTTTTATTATTCGTTTTTATTAATATTGCGTCTATTTGAACGATTTCAACGATTAAAATGCTTGAAAATGCTTATTTTAGCAAAACAGCACGTTTTGAGCTTTAATCTGCGTTTTAACGCGTAAAACACATAAAACGACGAATTCTTTATTATTCGTTTTTATTAATATTGCTTCTATTTGAACGATTTCAACGATCTAAAATGCTTGAAAATGCTTATTTTAAGCAAAACAGCACGTTTTGAAGCTTTAATCTGCGTTTTAACGCGTAAAACAGCATAAAACGACGAAATTTTTATTATTCGTTTTTATTAATATTGCGTCTATTTGAACGATTTCAACGATCTAAAATGCTTGAAAATGCTTATTTTAGCAAACAGCACGTTTTGAGCTTATTCTGCGTTTTAAAGCGTAAAACAGCATAAAACGACGAAATTTTTATATCGTTTTTATTTTTATTGCGTTTTGAACGTTCAACGATCTAAAAGGAAAATGCTTATTTGAAACAGCACGTTTTGAGTTTAATCTGCGTTTTAACGCGTAAAAACAGCTAAAACGACAAAATTTTTTATTATTCGTTTTTTATTAATATTGCGCCTATTTGAACGATTTCAACGATCTAAAATGCTTGAAATGCTTATTTTTGCAAAAAGCCGTTTTAAACTTTAATCTGCGTTTAACGCGTAAAACACTAAAAATGACGTTTTTTTATTCGTTTTATTAATTGCCTATTTGAACGATTTCACGATCTAAAATGCTTGAAAGTGCTTTTTTTGGGCAAAACAGCGTTTTGAGCTTTTTCGTTTTAACGCGAAAAACAGCATAAACGCAAATTTTATTATTCGTTTTATTTTATGCGTCTATTGAACGATTTCAACGATCTAAATGCTTAAATTGCTGATTTTAGCAAAACGCATTTTTGAGCTTTAATCTGCGTTTAACGCTAAACAGCATAAAACGACGAATTTTTTTATTCGTTTTTATTAATAAGCTTTATTTGAACGATTTCAACGATCTAAAATGCTTGAAATGCTTATTTTAGCAAAACAGCACGTTTTGAGCTTTAATTTGCGTTTTAACGCGTAAAACGCTAAAACGCGAATTTTTATTATTCGTTTTTATTAATAGTTTATTTGAACATTTCAACGATCTAAAATGCTTAAATGCTTATTTTAGAAAACCCCGTTTTGATTTATTCTGCGTTTTAACGCGTAAAACAGCATAAAAAACGACGAATTTTTATTATTCGTTTTTATTTTTTATTGGTTATTTGAACGATCTCAACGATCCAGAATGCTTGAAAATGCTTATTTTAGCAAAACAGCACGTTTTGAGCTTTAATCTGCTTTTTAACGCGTAAAACGCAAAAAAACGACGAATTTTTATTATTCTTTTTTTATTAATATTGCGTCTATTTGAACGATTTCAACGATCTAAAATGCTTGAAAATGCTTATTTTAGCAAAACAGCACTTTTTTGAGCTTTAATCTGCGTTTAACGCGTAAAACAGCATAAAACGACAAATTTTTTTATTATTCGTTTTTATTAATATTGCGTCTATTTGAACGATTTCAACGATCTAAAATGCTTGAAAATGCTTATTTTAGCAAAATGGTACGTTTTGAACTTTAATCTGCGTTTTAACGCGCAAAACAGCATAAAACGACGAAATTTTATTATTCGTTTTTATTGAATATTGCTTCTATTTGAAACGATTTCCCAAATTTGACCAAAATGCTTGAAAAATGCTGGCTTGCTAAAACAGCACGTTTTGAGCTTTATCAGCGTTTTAACGCGTAAAACAGCATGCAAACGACGAATTTTTTATTTATCGTTTTTATTAGTATTGCGTCTATTTGAACGATTTCCCAGCGATCTAAATGCTTTGAAAATGCTTATTTCAGCAAAACAGCACGTTTTGATGACCGCGTTTTAACGCGTAAAACAGCATAAAAACGACGAAATTCTTTTTTATTATTTGTTTTGCCATTGCGTCTATTTGAACGATTTCAATGATCTAAAATGCTTGAAAAATGTTATTTTAGCAAAACAGCACGTTTTGAGTTTTAATCTGCGTTTTAACGCGTAAAACAGCATAAAACGACGAATTTTATTATTCGTTTTTATTACGTTTCTATTTGAACGATTTCAACGATCTAAAATGCTTGAAAATGCTTATTTTAGCAAAACAGCACGTTTTGAGTTTAATCTGCGTTTTAACGCGTAAAACAGCAAAAAAAAACGAAAAATTTTTATTATTCGTTTTTTTTTAATATTGCTCTATTTGAACGATTTCAACGATCTAAAAATGCTTGAAAATCCCTTATTTTAGCAAAACAGCACGTTTTGAGCTTTTAATCTGCGTTTTAACGCGTAAAACAGCAAAAAAACGACAAAATTTTTATTATTCGTTTTTATTAATATATTGCGTCTATTTGAACGATTTCAACGATCTAAAATGCTTGAAAATGCTTATTTTAGCAAAAACAGCACGTTTTGAGTTTTAATCAGCGTTTTAACGCGTAAAACAGCATAAAACGACAAAATTTTTATTTTTCGTTTTTTAAATATTGCGTCTTTTTTGAACGATTTAAACGATCTAAAAATGCTTGAAAATGCTTTTTTTAGCAAAACAGCACGTTTTGAGTTTTTAATCAGCGTTTTAACGCGTAAAACAGCTTTAAAAACGACAAAATTTTTTATTATTTTTTTTTTATTAATATTGCGTCTATTTGAACGATTTCAACGATCTAAAATGCTTGAAAATGCTTATTTTAGCAAAACAGCACGTTTTGAGTTTTAATCTGCGTTTTAACGCGTAAAACAGCATAAAAACGACGAATTTTTATTATTCGTTTTTATTAATATTGCTTCTATTTGAAGGGTTTTTCCCCAACGATCTAAAATGCTTGAAAATGCTTATTTTAGCAAAACAGCACGTTTTGAGCTTTAATCTGCGTTTTAACGCGTAAAACAGCATAAAACGACGAAATTTTTATTATTCGTTTTATTAATATTGCGTCTATTTAAAACGATTTCAACGATCTAAAATGCTTGAAAATGCTTATTTAGCAAAACAGCACGTTTTGAGCTTTATTCTGCGTTTTAACGCGTAAAACAGCATAAAAACGACGAAATTTTTATTCCCGTTTTTATTTTATTGCGTCTATTTGAACGATTTCAACGATCAAAAAATGCTTGAAAATGCTTTATTTTAGAAAAAAACGCGTTTTGACTTTAATCAGTTTAACGCAAAACAGCATAAAAATGACAATTTATATATTCGTTTATTAATATTGCTTATTTGAACGATTTCAACGATCTAAAATGCTTGAAATGTTATTTGTTCAAAACAGCACGTTTTGAGTTTTATTCTGCGTTTTAAGCGTAAAACAGTATAAAAACGACGAAATTTTTATTATTCGTTTTTATTTATTGCGTCTATTTGAACGATTTCAACGATCTAAAATGCTTGAAATGCTTTATTTTAGCAAAACAGCACGTTTTGAGCTTTAATCTGCGCTTTTAACGCGTAAAACAGCATAAAACGACGAAATTTTATTATTCGTTTTTTAATATTGCTTCATTTGAACGATTTCAACGATCTAAAACGCTTGAAAATGCTTATTTTAGCAAAACAGCACGTTTTGAGCTTTAATTCTGCGTTTTAACGCAAAACAGCATATAAAACGACGAAATTTTTATTATTCGTTTTATATTTTATTGCGTCTATTTTAACGATTTCAACGATCTAAAATGCTTGAAAATGTTTTATTTTAGCAAAACAGCACGTTTTGAGTTTTAATTCTGCGTTTAACGCGTAAAACAGCATAAAAACGACGAAATTTTTATTATTCGTTTTATTTTATTGCGTCTATTTGAACGATTTCAACGATCTAAAATGCTTGAAAATGCTTATTTTAGCAAAACAGCACGTTTTGAGCTTTAATTCAGCGTTTTAACGCGTAAAACAGCATAAAACGACGAAATTTTTATTATTCGTTTTTATTAATATTGCGTCTATTTGAACGATTTCAACGATCTAAAAATGCTTGAAAATGCTTATTTTAGCAAAACAGCACGTTTTGAGCTTTTATCTGCGTTTTAACGCGTAAAACAGCATAAAAACGACGAATTTTTATTATTCGTTTTTATTAATATTGCTCTATTTGAACGATTTCAACGATCTAAAATGCTTGAAAATGCTTATTTAGCAAAAACAGCACGTTTTGAGCTTTAATCTGCGTTTTAACGCGTAAAACAGCATAAAACGACGAAATTTTTTATTATTCGTTTTTATATTGCTCTATTTGAACGATTTCAACGATCTAAAACGCTTGAAAATGCTTATTTTAGCAAAACAGCACGTTTTGAGTTTTATTCTGCGTTTTAACGCGTAAAACAGCATAAAAACGACGAAATTTTTATTATTCGCTTTTATTTTATTGCGTCTATTTGAACGATTTCAACGATCTAAAAATGCTTGAAAATGCTTATTTTAGCAAAACAGCACGTTTTGAGCTTTATCTGCGTTTTAACGCGTAAACAGCATAAAACTGACGAAATTTTTTATTATTCGTTTTATTTTATTGCGTCTATTTGAACGATTTCAACGATCTAAAATGCTTGAAAATGCTTATTTTAGCAAAAACAGCAGTTTTTGAGCTTTTAATCGCGTTTTAACGCGTAAAACAGCATAAAAACGACGAATTTTTATTATTGTTTTATTAATATTGCTCTATTTGAACGATTTCAACGATCTAAAATGCTTGAAAATGCTTATTTTAGCAAACAGCACGTTTTGAGCTTTAATCTGCGTTTTAAGCGAAACAGCATAAAACGACGAATTTTTATTATTCGTTTTTATTAATATTGCTCTATTTGAACGATTTCAACGATCTAAAATGTTGAAAATGCTTATTTTAGCAAAAACAGCACGTTTTAAATTTATTCTGCGTTTTAACGCGTAAACAGCATAAAAACGACGAAATTTTTATTATTCGTTTTATTTTTATTGTCTATTGAACGATTTCAACGATCTAAAAATGCTGAAAATGCTTATTTTAGCAAAACAGCACGTTTTGAGCTTATTCTGCGTTTTAACGCGTAAAACAGCATAAAAACGACGAAATTTTTATTATTCGTTTTTATTTTATTGCGTCTATTTGAACGATTTCAACGATCTAAAATGCTTGAAAATGCTTATTTTTAGCAAAACAGCACGTTTTGAGCTTTAACCCGCGTTTTAACGCGTAAAAACAGCATAAAACGACGAAATTTTTATTATTTGTTTTTATTAATATTGCGTCTATTTGAACGATTTCAACGATCTAAAATGCTTGAAAATGCTTATTTTAACAAAACAGCACGTTTTGAGCTTTAATCTGCGTTTTAACGCGTAAAACAGCGCAATAAAAACGACGAATTTTTATTATTCGTTTTTATTAATTTATTTGAACGATTTCAAACGATCTGCCTGAAAAATGCTTTATTTTAGCAAAACAGCACGTTTTGAGTTTTAATCTGCGTTTTAACGGGCGTAAAATGGTGCACAAAAACGACGACATTTTATTATTCGTTTTATTACTATTGCGTCTATTTGAACGATTTCAACGATCTAAAAATGCTTGAAAAAATGTTACTAAAACAGCACGTTTTGAGCTTTTAATCAGCGTTTTAACGCGTAAAAACAGCATAAAAACGACGAAATTTTTATTGTTTGTTTTGCCAATATTGCGGCCCATTTGAACGTGATTTCAACGATCTAAAATGCTTGAAAATGCTTTATTTTAGCAAAACAGCACGATTTTGAGCTTTAATCTGCGTTTTAACGCGTAAAACAGCAGCATAAAACGACGACATTTTTATTATATTCGTTTTTGCCATTATTGACAGGTCTATTTTGAACGATTTCAACGACCAAATGTGCTTGAAAATGCTTATTTTAGCAAAACAGCACGTTTTGAGCTTTAATCTGCGTTTTACCCGCGTAAAACAGCATACAAAACGTGATGAATTTTTATTATTCGTTTTTGCCAATATTGCTTCTATTTGAACGATTTCAACGATCTTAAATGCTTGAAAAATGCCTATTTTAGCAAAAACAGCACGTTTGAGTTTTAACGCGCCTTTAACGCGTAAACAGAAATAAAACGACGAATTTTATTATTCGTTTTATTACTATTGCGTCTATTTAAACGATTTCAACGATCTAAAATGCTTTCAAAAATGCTTATTTTAGCAAAAACAGCACGTTTTGAGTTTTAATCAGCGTTTTAACGCGTAAACAGCATAAAACGACGAATTTTATTTTACCGTTTTTACACATTATTGCGTCTATTTGAACGATTTCTGGCGATATAAAAATGCCGAAATGCTTTACAGCAAAACAGCACGTTTTGAGCTTTTTAACGTTTTAACGCGTAAAACAGTATAAAAACGACGAAATTTTTATTATTTGTTTTTATTAATATTGCGTCTATTTGAACGATTTCAACGATCTAAAATGCTTTGAAAATGCTTATTTTAGCAAAACAGCACGGGTTTTGTTTCAACGCGCTCAACGCGTAAAACAGCATAAAAACGACGGTACTTTATTATTCGTTTTATTAATATTGCGTCTATTTTGAACGATTTCAACGATCTAAAAATGCTTGAAAATGCTTATTTTAGCAAAACAGCGCCGGCGCTTTATTCTGCGTTTGACGCGCAAACAGCATAAAAACGACGAAATTTTATTATTCGTTTTTATTTTTATTGCGTCTATTTGAACGTGATTTCAACGATTCAAAAATGCTTGAAAATGCTTATTTTAGCAAAACAGCACGTTTTGAGCTTTAACGCGCTTTAAACGCAAACAGCATAAAACGACGAATTTTTATTATCTGTTTTTAATATTGCGTCTATTTGAACGATCGCAACGATCTAAATGCTTGAAAATGCTTTATTTTTGTGCTAAAACAGCACGTTTTGAGTTTTAATCTGCGTTTTACGCGTAAAAACAGCATAAAAACGACGTGAATTTTATTATTCGTTTTTATTAATATTGCTTTATTTGGAACGATTTCAACGATCTAAAAATGCTTGAAAATGCTTATTTTAGCAAACAGCACGTTTTGAGCTTTATCTCTGCGTTTTAACGCCGAAAAGAGCATGTAAAACGACGAAATTTTTTATTATTCGTTTTTTATTAATATTGCGTCTATTTGAACGATTTCCAACGATCTAAATGCTTGAAAATGCTTATTTCAGGCAAAACAGCACGTTTTGAGCTTTAAATCTGCGGTTTTAACGCGTAAAATGAAAGCATAAAAATTACGAATTTTTATTATTCGTTTTTATTAATATTGTTTCTATTTAAAAACGATTTCAACGACTTTAAAATGCTTGAAATGCTTATTTTAGCAAAACAGCACGTTTTGAGCTTTAATCTGCGTTTAACGCGTAAAACAGAATAAAACGACGAAATTCCTTGGCTATTCCGTTTTTAATATTGTCATTTGAACGATTTCAACGATCTAAAATGGTTGAAAATGCTTATTTTAGCAAAACAGCACGTTTTGAGCTTTTAACCCGTGTTTAACGCGTAAACAGCATAAAAACGTGACGAATTTTTATTATTCGTTTTTATTAATATTGCGTCTATTTGAACGATTTCAACGATCTAAATGCTTTGAAAAATGCTTATATTTTAGCAAAACAGCACGTTTTGAGCTATTCTGCGTTTTAACAGCGTAAAACGGCATAAAAACGACGAAATTCTTTTTATTATTCGTTTTTTATTTTTATTTTGCCCATTTGAACGATTTCAACGACCTAAAAAGCTTGAAAATGCTTATTTTAAAGCAAAACAGCACGTTTTATTTAATCTGCGTTTTAACGTGCAAAACAAGCATAAAAACGTGACAAATTTTTATTATCTGCGTTTTTATTACATTACGTTTCTATTTTGAACGAATCTCAACGATTCAAAATGCTTGAAAATGCTTATTTTAGCAAAAACAGCACGTTTGAGCTTTTTCTTTTAACGCGAAAAACCATAAAAAACGAAATTTTTTTTTTTTTATTTTTTCTTTTCCCAAACAAATTAAATTATTTTAAAAATTTTTAAAACGTTTTGAGTAATTTAAAACCGAAAATTATTTTAAATATTTTATTTTTTTTTTTCAAATTTAAAATTTCAAAAACTTTTGAAATTTTTTTTTGCAAAAGGGTATTATTTGGTTTTAATTAAACCTTAAAAAACGAAATTTTTATTTTTTTAATTTTTTAAAATTTTTAAAATGCTTTAAAGCTTTTAAACCCCAACGTTTTAGCTTTTTCCCTTCTTTAACCAAAAAAATTTTTTATGCTTTTTTTTTAAAAGGATTTGGGAAATTCAATTAAAATGAAATTTTATTTTAAGCATTTTGGGTTTATTTTTAAGGGAAAAAATAAAACGAAATTTTAAATATTCTTTTATTTAAGCTTTTAACGAAAATTTTAAAAAAATTTGTTTTTTTTAGCAAAACAATTTAGTTTATGGTTTTAACAAAACAAAAAATTTTTATTTTTTTTTTAAATTTTTTGGGACGATTTATATTCTTAAAATTTGAAAATTTATTTTAAGCAAAAATTTTAAACATTTTAAGGGAAAAACATACGTTTTTATTATATTGTTTTTTTAAATTTATTAAATTTAAAATTTAAATTTAAATTTTGACCAAGTTTTAGTTTAATGGTTTTAAAAAATGTTTTAAAAAAATTTTTTTAATCGTTTTTTAAATTTTTTGAAAGATTTTAAAAAAATGCTTTAAAGCTTTTTAAGAAAAAAGCAGAAAATTTAATTTTTTAATAAAAAAAAATTTTAAAACGAAATTTTTATATTTATTATTTGTCAAACGATAAAATTAAAAGTTTTTTAGAAAAAAAGATTTTTTTTTTAAAGCGTAAAAAGCATAAAACGATTTAATTTTTATTTTTTTATTTTTTTTTGAACGATTTCAAGTTAAAATGTTTTGAAATGCTTATTTTACAAAAAAACGTTTTAGCTTTAATCTTTTTAACGCGAAAACCATAAAAAACGAAATTTTTTATTTTTTTAATATTTTTTTGAAGTTTTAAAACGATTAAAAGTTGAAAAATTTTAAAAAACCGTTTTTATTTAATTTTTTAATAAACACATAAAAAAGAAATTTTTATTATTGTTTTTTTTAAAATTTTATTTAAATTCAAAAATTTAAAATGCTTATTAAAACAATTTTGTTTTTCGTTTTAAGGGTAAAAAACATAAAAAATTTTATTTCTTTTTAAAGCGTCTATTTAAGATTTCAACGATTAAAAATGCTTAAAAGTTTTTAAAAAACCCCGGTTTTGTTTTAATTTAAGCAACATAAAACGATTTAAAATTTTTATTTTTTTTTTTAAAAAAATCGTCTTTTGAAGATTTTAACGCTAAATTTAAAGCTTAAAAAAAAAAATTTTTATTTTTTTTTTTAATTTAACAAAATAAAATTTTTTTTTTCGTTTTTTTTATTTGCGTTTAAATTTTAACCCTTTAAAAAATTTAAAACTTTTTTTAAAAATTTTATTTAATTTTTTAGAAAAAACAAAAAAAATTTTTTTTTTTAATAGGTTTATTTGAAGTTTAACGATAAAATTAAAAATTTTTTTTTTTAAAAACCTTTTTGACTTTAATCGGGTTTTTTAAGCTAAAAAAAAAAGACAATTTTTTTACGTTTTTATTAAATCGCTTTGAAATTTAAAAATCTAAATTTTAATTTTTTTAAAAAACCTTTTAGCTTAATCATTTTAGGAAAAAGAAATTTTTAATTTTTTTTTAAAAAAACATAAAACGAATTTTTTATTTTTAAAACTTATTTAACGTTTCCAAAAAGTTTGAAATTTTTTTTAAAAAAACAGTTTAAAAATCTTTTTAAACCGTGTAAATATGTTTTTAAACGTTTAAATTAAATTTTTTTAAAACGTTTATTTTACAAACAAAATTTTTTTTAAAAAGCTTTTTAAGCTTAACCTAAGGGTAAAAATAAACGAAATTTTTTTTATTTTTTTTCAAATTAAATTTGAAAATTTCATTAAAAAAATGCATTTTATTTTAAAGCGTTTTAAGCTTAACGAAAAACGAAAAATAAAAATTATTTTTAATTATTGGTTTTATTAAACGTTTCAATAAATGTTTAAAATTTT
>NW_027047870.1:0-12300 GCF_025399875.1 Dalotia coriaria | reverse complement strand
TTTTTAAATTTGCGTCTATTTAAAACGTTTTCCCAACGATCAAAAAAATGCTTGAAAATGCTTATTTTAGCAAAACAGCACGTTTTGAGTTTTTCTGCGTTTTAAGGGGAAAACACCCATAAAAACGACGAAATTTTTATTATTCGTTTTTAAATATTGCGTCTATTTGAACGATTTCAACGATCAAAAAATGCTTAAAAATGCTTACGCAAAACATTTAAGTTTTGAGTTTTTTTAATCAGCGTTTTAACGCGTAAAACAGCAAAAAAACGACGAAATTTTTATTATTCTTTTTTTATTTTTATTGCGCCTATTTGAACGATTTCAACGATCAAAAAATTTTTGGGAAAATGCTTTATTTTAGCAAAACAGCACGTTTTGAGTTTTTAATCTGCTTTTTAACGCGAAAAACAGCATAAAAACCCGGAGAATTTTTTTTATTCTTTTTTATTAATATTGTTTCCCTATTTGAACGATTTCAACGTTTCAAAAGCTTGAAAATGCTTTTTTTTGGCAAAACAGCACTTTTTTGAGTTTTTAATCTGCGTTTTTTAAGGGGTTTAAAACAGCAAAAAAAACGACAAATTTTTTTTATTATTCGTTTTATTTTATTGCGTCTTTTTTGAACAAATTTCAACGATCTAAAATGCTTTAAAAAATTTTTTTACCAGAAAAACAGCACTTTTTGAGTTTTTATTCTGCGTTTTAACGCGTAAAAAAAAGCAAAAAAAACGACAAAATTTTTTTTATTATTCGTTTTTTTTTTTTATTGCGTCTATTTGAAGGGATTTAAAAGATTTAAAAAGCTTGAAAATGTTTTTTTTAAAAGAAAAAACAGAAGTTTTGAGCTTTAATCTGGGGTTTTAACGCGTAAAAAATAAAAACGACAAATTTTTTTATTATTGTTTTTATTAATATTGTTTCCTTTTTTTGAACGATTTAAAAGATTTAAAATGTTTTTAAAAATGCTTATTTTAGAAAAAACAGCACGTTTTGAGTTTTAATCTGCGTTTTAACGGGGTAATACAGTAAAAAAAAACGACAAATTTTTTTATTATTCTTTTTTATTACTATTTTTCCCTATTTGAACGATTTCAACGATCAAAAAATGCTTAAAAAATGCTTTTTTTAGCAAAAAAAGCACGTTTTAAATCTGCGTTTTAACGCGTAAAACAGCATAAAAAACGACGAAAATTTTATTATTCTTTTTTTATTAATATTGCGTCTATTTAAACGTTTTCCCCAACGATCTAAAATGCTTAAAAAAATGCTTTTTTTAGCAAAACAGCACGTTTTGAGTTTTTAACGCGTTTTAACGCGTAAAACAGCCAAAAAACGGCAAATTTTTTTATTATTCTTTTTTATTTTTTTTATTGCTTCTATTTGAAACGATTTCAACGATTTAAAAATGTTTGAAAATGTTTATTTTAAAAACAGCACGTTTTGAGTTTTATTCTGCGTTTTAACGCGTAAAAAATAAAAACGACGAAATTTTTATTATTCTTTTTTATTTTTATTGCGTCTATTTAAAAGATTTCAACGATCTAAAAGGGTTTTTGAAAATGCTTTTTTTAAAAGCAAAACAGCACGTTTTGATTTTTAATCTGCGTTTTAACGCGTAAAACAGCAAAAAAAACGAGAAATTTTTATTATTCTTTTTTTAAATATTGCGTCTTTTTTGGAAGGGTTTTTTAACGATCTAAAAGGTTTTGAAAATGCTTTTTTTAAAAGAAAAAACAGCACGTTTTGAGTTTTACCCGCGTTTTAACTCGTAAAACAGCAAAAAAAAACGACAAAATTTTTATTATTCTTTTTTTATTAATATTGCGTCTATTTAAACCCGATTTCAACGATCTAAAAATGTTTGAAAATGCTTTTTTTCGAAAAAACAGCACGTTTTGAGTTTTAATCAGCGTTTTAACGCGAAAACAGCAAAAAAAAAGACGAAATTTTTATTATTTTTTTTTTATTAATATTGCGTCTATTTGAACGATTTCAACGATCTAAAATGCTTGAAAATTTTTTTTTAAAAGCAAAACAGCACGTTTTGAGTTTTAATCTGCGTTTTAACGCGTAAAACAGCATAAAAACGGCGAATTTTTTATTATTCTTTTTTTATTAATATTGCTTCTATTTGAACGATTTCAACGATTTTAAAAATGTTTGAAAATGCTTTTTTTAACAAAACAGCACGTTTTGTTTTTTTAATCTGCGTTTTAATTTCGAAAAACAGCATAAAAACGAAAATTTTTTTATTTTTCGTTTTTATTAATATTGATTCTATTTAAACGATTTCAACGATCTAAAATGCTTAAAAATGCTTATTTTAGCAAAACAGCACTTTTTGAGCTTTAATCTGCGTTTTAACGGGGTAAACAGCATAAAAACGACAAATTTTTTTTATTATTCTTTTTTATTAATATTGCGCCTATTTGAAGGGGATTTAAACCATCTAAAATGCTTGAAAATGCTTTTTTTTTCGCAAAACAGCACGTTTTGAGTTTTTAATCAGCGTTTTAACGCGTAAAACAGTTTTAAAAAACGACGAAATTTTTTATTATTTGTTTTTTTTAAATATTGCGTCTATTTAAAACGATTTAAACGATCAAAAAATGTTTTGAAAATGTTTTTTTTAAAAGAAAAAACAGCACGTTTTGTTTTTTTAATCTGCTTTTTCCCCGCGTAAACAGCATAAAACAGGGAATTTTTATTTTTCCCTTTTTTTATTAATATTGCTTCTATTTGAAGGGATTTCAACGATCTAAAATGCTTAAAAAAATGCTTATTTTAGCAAAACAGAAAGTTTTTGAGTTTTAATCTGCGTTTTAAGCAAAACAGCATAAAAACGACGAAATTTTTATTATTTGTTTTTATTAATATTGCGTCTATTTGAACGATTTCAAGGGATCTAAAATCCCAAAAATTTTTTTTTTAGAAAAAAACAGCACGTTTTGAGTTTTAACCCGCTTTTTAGGGGTAAAACAGCATAAAACGACGAATTTTTTTTATTCGTTTTTATTAATATTGCTTCTTTTTGAAAGGGGATTTCAACGATTAAAAAGGGCTTGAAAATGCTTATTTTAGAAAAAACAGCACGTTTTTGAGTTTTAATAAAGCTTTTTTAACGCGTAAAACAGCAAAAAAACGACAAAATTTTTTTATTATTCGTTTTTTTTAAATTATTGCGTCTATTTAAAACGATTTCAACGATTTAAAATGCTTGAAAAATGCTTTTTTTGAAAAAAACAGTACGTTTTGAGTTTTATTCTGCGTTTTAACGCGTGAAACAGAAATTAAAAACGACGAAATTTTTATTATTCGTTTTTTTTTTTATTGCGTTTTATTTGAACGTTTTCCCGACGATTAAAAATGCTTGAAAATGCTTATTTTAGCAAAACAGCACGTTTTGAGTTTTAATCTGCGTTTTAACGCGAAAAACAGCATAAAAACGACGAATTTTTTATTTATTCGTTTTTTTTAAATTTTTTTCCCTTTGAACGTTTTCCCCAAGGGATCAAAAAATGCTTGAAAATGTTTATTTTAGCAAAACAGCACGTTTTGGTTTATTCTGCGTTTTAACTTTAAAAAAAGCATAAAAACGACGAAATTTTTTTATTCGTTTTTATTAATATTGCGTTTTATTTAAAGATTTCAACGATCTAAAATGCTTGAAAATGCTTTTTTTAGCAAAACAGCACGTTTTGAGCTTTAATCGGTTTTAACGCGAAAACAGCAAAAAAAAACGACAATTTTTTATTATTTGTTTTTATTATTATTGCGCTATTTGAACGATTTCAACGATCTAAAATGTTTAAAAATTTTTATTTTGGCAAAAACAGCACGTTTTGTTTTTTTAATCTGCGTTTTAACGCGAAAAACAGCATAAAAAACGGCGAATTTTTTATTATTCGTTTTTTTTAAATATTGCTTTTTATTTGAACGATTTCAACGATCTAAAATGTTTAAAAAATGCTTTTTTTAAAAAAAACAGCACGTTTTGAGCTTTAATCTGCGTTTTAATTTGAAAAACAGCAAAAAAAACGACAAATTTTTTATTATTCGTTTTTATTAATATTGATTTTTTTTGAACGTTTCCGATCAAAAAATGCTTAAAAATGCTTATTTTAGAAAAAACAGCACGTTTTGTTTTTTAATCTGCGTTTTAACGCGTAAAACAGCAAAAAAAACACTTTTTTATTATTCGTTTTTATTAATATTGCGTCTTTTTTGAACGATTTCAACGATCTAAAATGCTTAAAAATGCTTATTTTCGCAAAACAGCACGTTTTGAGTTTTAATCAGCGTTTTAACGGGGAAAAAACAGCAAAAAAAACGACAAAATTTTTTATTATTTTTTTTTTATTAATATTGCGTCTATTTAAAAGGGATTTAAAACGATCAAAAAATGCTTGGAAAATTTTTTATTTTAGCAAAACAGACGTTTTGAGTTTTTAATCTGCTTTTTAACGCGAAAAAACAGCAAAAAAAACGACAAATTTTTTATTTTTTTCGTTTTTATTAATATTGCTTTTTTTTGAAGGGATTTCAACGATCTAAAATGTTTTTAAAAAGTTTTATTTTAGCAAAACAGAAAGTTTTGGGCTTTAATCTGCTTTTTAAACGCGAAAAACGTAAAACACAAAATTTTTTTTATTATTTGTTTTTATTAATATTGCGTCTTTTTTAAGGGATTTCAACGATCAAAAAATGCTTGAAAATGCTTATTTTAGAAAAAAACAGCACGTTTTGAGTTTTAATCTGCGTTTTAACGGGGTAAAACAGCAAAAAAAACGACGAATTTTTATTATTCTTTTTTTATTAATATTGCTTCTATTTGAACGTTTTCCCAACCGATCAAAAAATGCTTGAAAATGCTTATTTTAGAAAAAACAGACGTTTTTGAGCTTTAATCAGCGTTTTAACGCGTAAAAAAAAGCATAAAAACGACAAAATTTTTTATTATTCGTTTTTTTTATTGCGTCTATTTGAAGGGATTTCAACGTTTCAAAAATGCTTGAAAATGTTTTTTTAGCAAAACAGTACGTTTTGAGCTTTATTCTGGGGGTTTTAACGCGTGAAAAACAGCAAAAAAACGACGAAATTTTTTATTCTTTTTTTATTTTTTTTGGGCGTCTATTTGAACGTTTTCCCGACGATCAAAAAATGCTTAAAAAATTTTTTTAAGAAAAAACAGCACGTTTTGAGTTTTAATCTGGGGTTTTAACGCGTAAAACAGCAAAAAAACGACGAATTTTTATTATTCTTTTTTATTAATATTGCTTCTTTTTTGAACGATTTCAACGACAAAAAATTTTTTTGAAAATGTTTTTATTTTAGCAAAACAGACGTTTTGAGTTTTATTCTGCGTTTTAACGCGTAAAACAGCAAAAAAACGACAAAATTTTTTATTATTCGTTTTTATTTTTTGCGTCTATTTGAAGGGTTTTTCCCAACGATTTTAAAAAGGGGCTTAAAAAATCCCTTTATTTTAGAAAAACAGCACGTTTTTGGGGTTTAATCTGCTTTTTAAAAAGCAAAACAGCATAAAAACGACAAATTTTTTTATTATTCGTTTTTTTTAAAATTTGTTTATTTGAACGATTCAACGTTTAAAAAAAACGTTTGAAAATGCTTATTTTAGCAAAAACAGCACGTTTTAAGCTTTAATCTGCATTTAACGCGTGAAACACGGCAAAAACGACGAAATTTTTATTATTCGGCTTCTTTATTACTGGTTTTATTTGAAACGATTTCAATCGATCTAAAATGCTTGGAAAATGCTTATCGAAGCAAAAACAGCACGTTTTAGCTTTAATCTGCGTTTAACGGGCGTAAAAACAGCATAAAACGACGAATTTTTATTATTCGTTTTTTATTAATATTGCTTCTATTTAAAACGATTTCAAATCGTGATCTTAAAATGCTTAAAAAATGTAAAAGCTTATTTTAGCAAAACAGCACGTTTTGAGTTTTAATCTGCGTTTTACGTAAAATGGCATAAAACGACGAAATTTTTATTATTCGTTTTTGTTACGGCTTATTTTTGAACATTTCAACGATCTAAATGTTTGAAAATGCTTATTTTAGCAAAACAGCTTGTTTTGAGTTTTAATCTGCGTTTTAATTCTAAAATGGTACAAAACACGAATTTTTATTATTCGTTTTTATTAATACGTGCCCATTGAAACGATTTCCAACGATCTAAAATGCTTGAAATGCTTATTTTAGCAAAAAAAAAACAGCACGTTTTGAGCTTTATTCTGCGTTTTAACGCGTGTAAAACAGCAGAAATCACGAAATTTTTATTATTCGTTTTTTATTTTATTGCGTCTATTTGGAACCGATTTCTAACGATCTAAAAGCTTGAAAAATGTTTATTTTAGCAAAACAGCACGTTTGAGTTTTAATCTGCGTTTTAACGTAAAATAAAGAAGCAAAAACGACGAATTTTTATTATCTGTTTTTATTAATATTGTTTCTATTTGGAACGATTTCCTAACGATCTAAAATGCTTAAAAATGCTTATTTTAGCAAAAACAGCACGTTTTGAGTTTATTCTGCGTTTTAACGCGTAAACAGCATAGAAACGACAAAATTTTTATTATTCGTTTTATTTATTGCGTCTATTTGAACGATTTCTAACGATCTAAAAAAGCTTGAAAATGCTTATTTTGTAGCAAAAACAGCACGTTTTGAGCTTTTATTTTGCGGGGTTTTAACGCGTAAAACAGCATAAAACGACGAATTTTACGGTCTGCTTTATTAATATTTGCTTCTATTTGAATGATTTCAACGATGAAAATGTTTGAAAATGCTTTATTTTAGCAAAACAGCATCGATTTGAGTTTCTTTAATCGCGTTTTAACGCGTGAAAACAGCATAAAAACGACGAAATTTTTATTATTCGTTTTTATTAATATTGCGTCTATTTGAACGATTTCCAACGATCTAAAATGCTTGAAAATGCTTATTTTAGCAAAACAGCACGTTTTGCTTTATTCTGCGTTTTAACGCGTAAAAACAGCATAAAAACGACGAAATTTTATTATTCGTTTTTATTTTATTGCGTCTATTTGAACGATTTCAACGATCTAAAATGCTTGAAAAATGCTTTTATTTTAGCAAAAACAGCACGTTTTGAGCTTTAATCTGCGTTTTTCTAACGCGTAATACAGCATAAAAACGACGAATTTTTATTATTCGTTTTTATTAATATTGCTTTATTTGAACGATTTTCACGATCTAAAAATGCTTGAAAATGCTTATTTTAAAGCAAAACAGCACGTTTTGAGTTTTAATCTGCGTTTTAACGCAAAACAGCATAAAAACGACGAAATTTCGGCTATTCGTTATTTATTTTATTGCGTCTATTTGAACGACGATCTAAAATGCTTGAAAATTTTTAGCAAAACAGCAACGTTTTTGAGTTTTAATCTGCGTTTTAACGCGTAAAAGCATATAAAACGACGAAATTTTATTATTCGTTTTTTATTTTATTGCGTCTATTTGAACGATTTCCAACGATCTAAAAATGCTTGAAAATGCTTATTTTAGCAAAACAGCACGTTTTGAGTTTTTAATCTGCGTTTTAACGCGTAAAACAGCATAAAAACGACGAATTTTTTATTATTCGCTTCATTAATATTGCGTCTATTTGAACGATTTCAACGATTCTAAAATGCTTGAAATTTATTTTAGCAAACAGCACGTTTTGAGCTTTAATCTGCGTTTTAACGCGTAAAACAGCATAAAACGACGAATTTTTATTATTCGCTGTTTTATTAATATTGCTTCTATTTGAACGATTTCAACGATCTAAAATGCTTGAAAATGCTTATTTTAGCAAACAGCACGTTTTGAGTTTTAATCTGCGTTTTAACGCGTAAACAGCATAAAAAACGACGAAATTTTTTATGGCCTGTTTTTATTAATATTGCGTCTATTTGAACGTACTTCCCAACGATCTAAAATGCTTGAAAATGCTATTTTAAAGCAAAAACAGCACGTTTTGCATTTTTAATCTCGCGTTTTAACGCGTAAAACAGCATAAAACGGGCGAATTTTTTATTATTCGTTTTTATTAATATTGCTTCTATTTCCGAACGATCAACGATCTAAAATGTTTGAAAATGCTTTGATTTTAGCAAAACAGCACAAGTTTTCTTTATTCTGTGTTTAACGCGTAAAACAGCATAAAACGACGAAATTTTATTATTCGTTTTTTATTTTTATTGCGTCTATTTGAACGGATTTCAACGATCTAAAAATGCTTGAAAATGCTTATTTTAGCAAAACAGCACGTTTTGAGTTTCTTTTAATCTGCGTTTTAACGCGTAAAAACAGTATTAAAACGACGAAATTTTTATTATTCGTTTTTACAATATTGCGTCTATTTGAACGATTTCCAACGATCTAAAATGCTTGAAAATGCTTATTTTGAAGCAAAACAAAGCATCGTTTTGAGCTTTATTCTGCGTTTTAACTCTCGTAAAACAGCATAAAAAACGACGAAATTTTTATTATTAGTTTTTTATTTTATTGCGTCTATTTGAACGATTTCAACGATCTAAAAAATGCTTGAAAATGCTTATTTTAGCAAAACACCACGTTTTGAGCTTTCAATCTGCGTTTTACGCTGCAAAACAGCATAAAAAAAAGACGAATTTTTTTATTCGTTTTTATTAATATTGCTTCTATTTAAACGAGGACATTTCCAACGACTAAATGCTTGAAAATGCTTTATTTTAGCAAAACAGCACGTTTTGAGCTTTAATCTGCGTTTAACGCGTAAAACAGCATAAAAACGACGAAATTTTTATTATTCGTTGTTTATTAATATTGCGTCTATTTGAACGATTTCAACGATCTAAAATGCTTGAAAATTTTATTTTAAAGCAAAACAGCACGTTTTGAGATTTTTAATCTGCGTTTAACGCGTAAAACAGCATAAAAAAACGACGAAATTTTTATTATTCGTTTTTTATTTTATTATGTCTATTTGAAACGATTTCAACGATTCAAAATGCTTGAAAAATGCTTTATTTTAGCAAACAGCACGTTTTGAGCTTACAATCTGCGTTTTAACGCGTAAAACAGCATAAAAATCTAATTAAATTTTTAATATTACTCCGTTTTTATTAATATTGCGTCTAGTTTGAACGATTTCAACGATCTAAAATGCTTGAAAATGCTTATTTTATGCTCAGCACGTTTGAGTTTTAATCTGCGTTTTAACGCAAAACAGCATAAAAACGACGAATTTTTTATTATTCGTTTTTATTAATATTGCTTCTATCGAACGATTTCAACGATCTAAAATGCTTGAAAATGCTTATTTTTAGCAAAAACAGCACGTTTTGAGTTTCTTAATCTGCGTTTAACGCGTAAAACAGCATAAAAACGACGAATTTTTATTATTCGTTTTTATTAATATTGCGTCTATTTGAACGATTTCCAACGATCTAAAATGCTTTAGTAAATGCTTTTATTTTAGCAAAACAGCACGTTTTGAGCTTTATTCTTGCGTTTTAACGCGTAAAACAGCATAAAAACTGATTTTGTAAAATTTTATTATTCTGTTTTATTTTTTATTGTCTATTTGAACGATTTCCAACGATTCCAAAAGCTTGAAAATGCTTATTTTAGCAAAACAGCACGTTTTGAGCTTTAATCTGCGCTTTGCACCGCGTAAAACAGCATAAAAACGTGACGAATTTTTTTATTATTCGATTTTTATTAATATTGTTTCAATTTGAACGATTTCAACGATTTAAAATGTTTGAAAATGTTTATTTTAGCAAAACAGCACGATTTGAGTTTTGAATCGGCGGCTTAAATGCGTGAAACAGCATAAAAAACGACGATATTTTTATTTTTCGTTTTATTAATATTGCGTCTATTCGTCGATTTCAACGATCTAAAATGCTTCTAACGCTTATTTTAGCAAAACAGCCGTTTTGAGCTTTTATTCTGCGTTTTAACGCGTAAACAGCATAAAATCTGACGCGAAATTTTTATTATTCGTTTTTATTTTTATTGCGTCTATTTGAACGATTTGTAACGATATAAATGCTTGAAAATGCTGTTATTTTAGCAAACAGCACGTTTTTTGAGTTTAATCTGCGTTTTAACGCGTAAAACAGCATAAAAACGACGAATTTTATTATTCGTTTTTATTAATATTGCTTCTATTTGAACGATTTCCAACGGATCTAAAATGCTTGAAATGCTTATTTTAGCAAAACAGCACGTTTGAGCTTTAATCTGCGTTTTAACGCGTAAAACAGCATAAAAACGATGAAATTTTTATTATTCGTTTTTATTAATATTGCGTCTATTTGAAACGATTTCCCCAATGATCTAAAATGCTTGAAAATGCTTATTTTAGCAAACAGCACGTTTTGAGGTTTAATCTGCGCTTTAACGCGTAAACAGCATAAAACGACGTGAATTTTTTTTATTCGTTTTGCTATATTACCATTTGAACGATTTCCCAACGATCTAAAAATGCTTGAAAAGCTTATTTGTGCTAAAACAGCACGTTTTGTTTTTAATCTGCGTTTTAACGCGTAAAAATGTTATGTTCACGAAATTTTTATTATTCGTTTTTTATTAATATTGCTTCAATTTGAACGATTTCAACGATTTAAAATGCCGGAAATGTTTTTTAAAGCAAAACAGCACGATTTGAGCTTTTAATCTGCGTTTTAACGCGTTAACGATCTAAAAATAAAATGTTTTTTTATTAAACGCTTTTAGCTTTAATCTGCGTTTTAACGCGTAAAACAGCATAAAAACGCGAATTTTTTATTATTCGTTTTTATTAATATTGCTTCTATTTGAACGATTTCAACGATCTAAAATGCTTGAAAATGCTTATTTTAGCAAAACAGCACGTTTTGAGCTTTATTCTGCGTTTTAACGCGTAAAACAGCATAAAAACGACGAAATTTTTATTATTCGTTTTTATTTATATTGCGTCTATTTGAACGATTTCAACGATCTAAAATGCTTGAAAATGCTTATTTTAGCAAAACAGCACGTTTTGAGCTTTAATCTGCGTTTTAACGCGTAAAACAGCATAAAACGACGAATTTTTATTATTCGTTTTTATTAATATTGCGTCTATTTGAACGATTTCAACGATCTAAAATGCTTGAAAATGCTTATTTTAGCAAAACAGCACGTTTTGAGCTTTAATCTGCGTTTTAACGCGCGTAAAACAGCATAAAACGACGAATTTTTTATTATTCGTTTTTATTAATATTGCGTCTATTTGAACGATTTCAACGATCTAAAATGCTTGAAAATGCTTATTTTAGCAAAACAGCACGTTTTGAGCTTTAATCTGCGTTTTAACGCGTAAAACAGCATAAAACGACGAATTTTTATTATTCGTTTTATTAATATTGCTTCTATTTGAACGATTTCAACGATCTAAAATGCTTGAAAATGCTTATTTTAGCAAAACAGCATCGTTTTGAGCTTTAATCTGCGTTTTAACGCGTAAAACAGCATAAAACGACGAATTTTTATTATTCGTTTTTATTAATATTGCTTCTATTTGAACGATTTCAACGATCTAAAATGCTTGAAAATGCTTATTTTAGCAAAACAGCACGTTTTGAGCTTTTATTCTGCGTTTTAGCGCGTAAAACAGCATAAAAAACGACGAAATTTTTTATTATTCGTTTTTATTAATATTGCGTCTATTTAAGCGATTTCAACGATCTAAAATGCTTGAAAATGCTTATTTTAGCAAAACAGCACGTTTTGAGCTTTAATCTGCGTTTTAACGCGTAAAAGAGCATAAAATGACAAATTTTTATTATTCGTTTTTATTAATATTGCTTCTATTTGAAACGATTTCAACGATCTAAAATGCTTGAAAATGCTTATTTTAAAGCAAAACAGCACGTTTTGAGCTTTTAATCTGCGTTTTAACTCGTAAAACAGCATAAAAAACGACGAATTTTTATTATTCGTTTTTATTAATATTGCGTCTATTTGAATGATTTCAACGATCTAAAATGCTTGAAAATGTTATTTTAGCAAAACAGCACGTTTTGAGCTTTTAATCTGCGTTTTAAGCGTAAAACAGCATAAAAACGACGAAATTTTTATTATTCGTTTTTTTTTTATATTGCTTCTATTTGAACGATTTCAACGATCTAAAATGCTTAAAAAATGCTTATTTTAGCAAAACAGCACGTTTTGAGCTTTAATCTGCGTTTAACGCGTAATACAGCATAAAACGACGAATTTTTTTTATTATTCTTTTTTATTAATTTGCTTCTATTT